>NW_027503120.1:0-41177 GCF_021521415.1 Bidens hawaiensis | reverse complement strand
ACAATGGCCCTATACCTACGGTAGAGACAAACCGTACGGAACCAATTCGTGCATCCAGGGGATGTTCGATCAAGGATTTCATGTTGTGCAAGCCATTAGAGTTTAGCGGGTCTGAAGGACCGAATGGGTTAGTTAAATGGATAGAGAAAATCGAATCAGTGGTGAATATTAGCAACTGTCCCGAGGATTGTATCGTTAAGTACGCCACCTGTACATTCACTGACCATGCCTTGACATGGTGGAACACCATAGTACAGACTCGAGGTCAGGTGGCGACAAACCACATGACCTGGACGGAGCTTAAGGCTCTTGTGTTGGAACATTTCTGTCCAAAGAATGAATTGCAGAAACTGGAAAATGAGTTGTGGAATCTAGAGATGAAGGGGGCGGACCACTTGGGTTATACCAATCGGTTCAATGAACTGTCACGATTAGTACCGTGGTTGGTCACCCCGGAGACGAAGAGGGTGGAACGATATATTTGGGGACTTACTCCAGTAGTGAGGAGTATAGTCAACGCGGGGGGACACCGGACGTATGAAAGTGCAGTGACACAGGCTGGCATAGTCACGTATGATTTCTTGCGGAGCGGATCACTAAAGGTGACAGGAGAATCCGCTGGGGGAAAACGGGGTGCGCATGATCATAGAGTCCAAGAAAAGCAGCAAAGCAAACGAGCTAGGCCCGCTGCCCAGAGCTATGCCATGACTAGTTCGGGCGGAAGGCAAGAACCGCAGAAGGGAACGTTTCCTAGGTGCGGGAAATGTGGTTACCACCATAGTGGCATGTGCAAGGAGGTGGTGTGCCACCGGTGTGGCAGGGTTGGACACTACGCACCAAATTGTAAGACAAATCTGAACAACCTGAACCGACAACCACAACCTATTCGGGCGCAACCATTTAGAACTCAACCAGCCCGACAGCAGAACCCGCAAGGAAACCAGATGGTGACCACTAGCCGTGCTTGCTACGAATGCGGCAGCACGGATCACTTCAAAAGGAACTGCCCGAAACTGAATCAGGGAGGAAACGAGAGACAACTCGCGGGTCAGCCATCGTCGTCCAATCCGGCGCGAGGCCGAGCATTTGTGATGGGAGCGAACGAGGCGCGCCAGGACCCCAGCGTAGTGACAGGTACCTTCCTCGTCTCTGATCATTACGCTTTTGTATTATTTGATACAGGCGCCGATAGAAGTTTTGTCTCCGTTAGATTCCTTTCGATAGCAAACCTTCCTATTGGTGAAACCATAGAACCTTACACCGTAGAAGTCGCTAACGGTAAAACCATGATAGTTAATCGGATTGTTCGGAATTGCCCTTTTATTCTGAGCGAACAATCCTTCCTGATTGACTTGTTACCGGTAGAATTGGGTAGTTTTGACGTGATAGTGGGAATGGATTGGTTGGCACGTAACAGGGTAGAAATAAACTGCGAAAAGAAAACCGTCAAGATCCGGGTGTCGGATGACGAGGAGGTATTAGTGCATGGAGAAAAATCCGGCACCATGATACCATTTATATCCCATCTCAAGGTGTTGAAATATATACGTCAGGGATGTGTGGCGTATCTAGCGAGCCTGACGGCCGCTGATTCTGAGGAAAAACGGGTGGACGATATTCCAGTGGTGCGCGAATTTCCACAAGTTTTTCCAGAAGAACTTCCTGGATTACCGCCAACCCGACAGGTCGAATTCAGAATCGATCTGTTACCACAAGCTGGCCCTGTTGCTAAGGCCCCTTACAGACTTGCACCGTCCGAGATGCAAGAATTATCCAACCAGTTGCAGGAATTGTTGGATAAGGGATTTATTCGTCCCAGCTACTCCCCGTGGGGTGCACCTGTACTATTTGTGAAAAAGAAGGACGGAAGCCTTCGAATGTGCATTGACTACAGGGAATTGAATAAGTTAACCATCAAAAATAGGTATCCTCTTCCCCGAATCGATGATTTGTTCGACCAACTACAAGGTGCGAGCTATTTCTCAAAGATTGATCTTAGATCGGGATACCACCAAGTTAAAATTCAGGAGGAGGATATCCCAAAAACCGCGTTTCGGACTCGCTACGGCCACTATGAATTTCTAGTTATGCCTTTTGGGCTAACAAATGCGCCAGCGGTGTTCATGGATCTCATGAACCGAGTCTGTAAACCCTATCTTGACAAATTCGTCATCGTATTTATTGACGATATTTTGATATACTCGAAGAGTAAAGAAGAGCACGAGCAACACTTAAAGTTAGTTTTAGAGCTCCTGGATCAGGAGAAGTTATATGCAAAATTCTCCAAGTGTAACTTCTGGTTACAAGAGGTGCAATTCCTCGGTCATGTTATAAACCACCAAGGAATACACGTTGATCCGAGTAAGGTTGAAGCTATTAAGAATTGGCAAGCGCCTAAATCTCCGAAGGAAATCCGCCAATTCTTTGGCTTAGCTGGATACTATCGTCGATTTATAGAGAACTTTTCCAGCATCGCCCAACCTTTAACCCTCCTGACTCAAAAGGATCGGAAATATGAATGGGGTGAAGAGCAGGAAACGGCGTTTCAAACGCTAAAACAAAGATTGTGCCAAGCGCCAATCTTAAGTCTCCCCGACGGAGAGAATGGATTTGTTGTATATTGTGACGCATCCCGTAAAGGGTTAGGATGCGTGTTAATGCAAAATAAAAAGGTCATAGCCTATGCGTCTCGACAGTTAAAAGTTCATGAGAAAAACTACACTACTCATGACTTGGAACTGGGAGCAGTCATCTTTGCACTTAAAATCTGGAGACACTATCTCTACGGTACAAAGTGCACCATATTCACTGATCATAAAAGTTTGCAACACATATTCGATCAGAAAGAACTGAATATGAGGCAACGAAGATGGGTCGAGTTGCTGAGTGACTATGACTGTGTCATACGATATCACCCCGGCAAGGCTAACGTTGTAGCCGATGCCTTGAGTAGAAAGGATCGAGTCAAGCCACTACGCGTGCGAGCGTTGGGGATGATAGTCCAGTCGAACCTTTCGGATTTGATTCGAGTCGCTCAACGCGAGGCGTTGAAAGAGGGCCAATTGGATAAAGAAGGACTTTACGGGAATGAGAAGAATTTCGAACAGCGTGTGGACGAAATTCTTTATTTCAAAAATCGGATTTGGATCCCGACCCTCCATGACCTTCGTGATTTGATCATGGATGAAGCACATAAATCGAAATATTCCATACATCCGGGATCGGATAAAATGTACAAGGATGTGAAAGAATTTTACTGGTGGCCAGGTATGAAAAAGGATATAGCCACCTACGTCGGCAAGTGTACGACGTGTGCGAGGGTTAAGGCGGAACACCAGAAACCCTCGGGGATGTTACAACAACCGGAGATTCCCGAATGGAAATGGGAGCAAATCACAATGGATTTCGTGACACACCTCCCTAAGACATCCCGGGGAAATGATGCAATTTGGGTAATCGTGGATAGATTAACCAAATCGGCACATTTTATTCCAATTAGAAACAATTATAACACCGAGAGACTCGCGCAAATTTATATAAATGAAATAGTGTCTCGTCATGGCATCCCCATCTCGATCATCTCCGATAGGGATAGCCATTTCACCTCCAAACTTTGGCAAGCTGTTCAAGAAGCATTGGGAACACGTATTGACCTAAGCACGGCTTACCACCCTCAGACCGATGGTCAGTCTGAGAGGACCATTCAAACTTTGGAGGATTTGCTTCGTGCCTGCGTACTGGACTTTAAGGGAAATTGGGATCAACATCTCCCACTCGTTGAATTTTCCTATAATAACAGTTACCATAGCAGTATAAAGGCAGCACCTTATGAAGCATTGTATGGGCGGAAGTGCCGATCACCACTTTGCTGGTCTGAAGTGGGAGACCCGCAGATCATTAGATCGGACCTGGTCCAGGAGACGACCAGCAAGATTCTTGAAATTAAGAACAACCTAAAAGCCGCGCGGGACCGGCAGAAGAGTTATGCCGATACCCGTCGGAAACCGTTGTCATTTGAGAAGGGTGAAAAAGTATATCTGAAAGTATCACCCTGGAAAGGAGTGGTCAGATTTGGAAAGGCGGGGAAGTTGGCCCCTAGATATATTGGACCATTCATTATTACTGCGAAAATCGGTCCGGTAGCTTACCGACTAGAACTGCCTGAGGAACTAAGTGCAGTTCATAACGTGTTTCATGTGTCAAATTTGAAAAGATGTCTGGCGGATGAGACATCGGTGTTACCCTTAGAGGGTGTTCAAATAAGTTATAGGCTCAACTTCGTAGAGGAGCCCATTGAAATAGTGGACGGTAATATCAAGCAACTTAGACACAATAAGATCTCGTTGGTCAAGGTTAGATGGAATTCGCAACGAGGCCCAGAATTTACTTGGGAACGAAAGGACGAATTTCGGAAGAAATACCCCCACCTGTTTCCTCAAAAGGAAGTAGTTGTCGCGTAAAATTTCGAGGACGAAATTTTTATAACGGGGGGAGAATGTAACGATTCCGGCAAATCCAGGTATACCCTAGCCGGAATATGCTATTTACGTGTCATTTAATATTGATTATATGAGTTATAGTACGTTTATACGAGTATATATGATTCATAGTACGAATCATACTCGATTATATAGTGAATCGTATTTGAATTTCAATTAACCAATGAACGATTATTGAAACCCGAACGAATCGGGAATTACATTATAGACGATGTATATAATGTTTAGTGATATTTACGAAGTATTAATGCTTCGGGATAGGTGAATTATAGCACGGAAAAAGGATTTCGATTTAATGGTACGTCGGTACGCTAAACGAAACCTTTAACACCAAACCAAGCAAGAGACGATCAATCAAGCCGAAAAAGATGCGTAATTATTAATAATATGATGTTTTAATGTCATGGGTTAAGTTTTTAAAGTTTTTAAATCAGTTTTATATAAATTTTATTTTAACCCGAAAAACAACCATTTTAGGCTCGTTTTAAGCCGAATTACGAGTTTAAACGAGAAACGAACTGAACCAGATTATCCACAACATTATCCGGATTGTGTAATCCAAATGTGTGGCTAATATTGAACTTGTGGGGCCCTCCCACCCCACCATCTTGGCCGGCCCCTTTATGCACTCACATTATACACTTTCATTTTTTTTTTAACATCAAACTCACTCAAAAACTCTCCAAACACTCTCAAATCTTCAAGTGTCCAACCAAATTCTTGAGTTTTAACCAAGAACACAAGGTATAATACATGTTTTAAGGCTTAAATCTTGTTTCTAATTCTACAATATTGAGAAAAGGAGGTTTTCATGTGAAAAATGGGTGAAACCCGAGATGAAACCGATTCTCGTGTGATCAAAGGATGTATACAAGTTATACAAAGGATTTTGATCCAAGTAATTAGTTAAAAGTGTTTAGAATGAATTTTTACGGTTGAAATCTTGTCAAATGAATTTTCCATGTGAAAGACGGGTGAAAATCCGAGATGAAACCGACTCTTGCATGACCAAGAGATGTATACAAGTTATACAAGGGACCTTGGTCCAAGAAATGAGTAAAAAGAGTCGAGAACGGATTTTTACAGTCAAAATCGTTGTTTTGATGTTTTAACCGACACTAGGAAAGAAATGGCTTGATTGTGGGTATAACTTGCTTGGTGTGGTGTTGATGTGCTTGTAAGTGTTGTATCTAGCGGCTAGCAAAGGCTAGAAACCGAGATCCTTGCGATCTAAAGCTAGAAAACACAACATAGTTCGGTTTTCGTGTGTTTATGAAATTTGGACAGATTCTCGTGTGCTTAGAGTCGGGTCACGAAATTTCACAGAGATGATCTACACATGAAAATATGAGATCTGTGAATGTTTGGTAATTTTTGGATAAAAGATGAATATTTGGTGAATTTAATGCTCGGTTTTGGCCAAAAATAGTGAAAAATAGCAAAACATGATGAAAAATTCCGGAAAATTTAAGATAAGCTTTTTATAACATATAAAAGTCACCCACAAAATTTGAGCTCAGTTGGAAAAGTCTAAGTAGGCTTTTCGGTGAAACGAGTTCTAGGGCTTTCTAGCTCGGTTTTGGGTGAAAATGGCTTGAAAAATAAGTTTTAAATTCTGGAAAAATTCCAGGAAGTTATGAGGATGATAGAGATCATCCCAGAAAAATTTGGGATTTTTCTAAAGTGTTTTGGTATTTTTGACATATTTAGTGTTTTAATAAGATTTAAAAATAGATAAATAAATGTAAATATAGGAAAATAACTCTGGAAAAATTCCAGGAAGTTATGAGGATGATAGAGATCATCCCAGAAAAATTTGAGATTTTTCTAAAGTGTTTTGGTATTTTTGATATATTTAGTGTTTTAATAAGATTTAAAAATAGATAAATAAATGTAAATATAGGAAAATAAATCTGGAAAATTTTTTTTACAAAATTCCTTACTGTCAAATTAAGTTTTGTGCAAAATTTCAAGACCCGAGACTAATCGGGTAATTATTTGTGCTAAAAAGAACATAAAAACAAGTTTTTAAAGCTTAAAACGAGTAAACCGGCAAAGTTCGCATAAGCGAGCTGACTGGTACATGAAAACTCTAAAAATGGACTATTTGATAAATCTAAGTAAATTAAGTAAAAATAAATCATCCGAAAATAATTCGGATGATTTGGGTAATTTTACCCGATTTTACCGTTTCCGGCACCGAAATGACGGAAACGGGCCCCACGGCCAAACGGGGTGTCAAACCGAGCTATAATTTCATCACTTTAACTAAATTGACTGTCAAACTCTAAGCAATGTCACAATCTGAGTCCTTAGAAGTGTCACGGGGTTAACATTGTCCCCGAATCGAGTACAGTACTGGGTTAACAATGTTCCCAGATGTACCGATTGATACGTATTTAAGTTATGGGAATTATATAGTAACGACTAGACATTATGTTACAGATCCAGGCACGTAGCTGTTCCTTATATTACTCACCGACTCACAAAAAGGTGAGTTTTCACGAGCCCCTTTTAATGAATTGTTTTAATTATATTTTCCCGGGGCGGAAAACATGTCTTATTTAAAGTATTTAAGTACATACCGATCGTATGGAAATACTTGTACATTTATATATATATGGACTGATGCACAGAATATATAAAATGATTATCATGTGTTATTGTTCTGGGGTAACATAGTTCACAGGGGTTATTATTGTTCTGGGGTAACATAGTTCCCAGGGGTTATTATTGTTCTGGGGTAACATAGTTCCCAGGGGTTATTATTGATCTGGGGTAACATAGTTCCCAGGGGTTATTATTGTTCTGGGGAACCCAGGGGTTATTATTGATCTGGGGTAACATAGTTCCCAGGGGTTATTATTGTTCTGGGGTAACATAGTTCCCAGGGGTTGTTATTGTTCTGGGGTAACATAGTTCCCAGGGTTATTTATTGTTCTGGGGTAACATAGTTCCCAGGGGTTATTATTGTTCTGGGGTAACATAGTTCCCAGAAAGTTAATGGAAATGTTCTGGGGTAACATAGTTCCCAGCATGATTATATTGTTAATAAATGATTATTAAAATGATTTGTCAGTGTTTATTTAAATTAGTGAAACTCACCAACTATTCGTAGTTGACCCGTTTTCTTTACATGTTTTCTAGGTATGCCCAAGTTGGAATGATTGATATGTGCTTAACTATCTGTGCTACCTGTTGGAAGCTTGCTGCTCTATGTTTTGTAATGAATTTATTAATGTCTTATCAGTAAAATATGTGTGTAACACCTAGACAGTAATGAAACTCGCAACAATGTAATATGTTATAAATTAATGTAGTGGTATTTTCTTTATAAGCAATGCTGTTGATATCAGATGTGTCTGTTGCATCCCGTGTACGTTTCCGCTGCGGTTACGGGGTGTTACAATACTTTTGATTAAACTTGGTTGTTTTAGTGGGTCATCTCATTCTAGCATACTTAATGAATGTGTGATAAATATGTCTAAATATGCCTTGAATAAGTGTTTCGAGTAAACATGGTTGCTTTAGTTGAAACTTCTTCATTTCAAGTATAATTTATGACTTTGGAGTGAATTTGATCAAAATGAATATTTTTCGAGTAAAGTTGATTATTTACTTAATGTTTAGCTCTAATCGAGTAAACATGGTAAATATGTCAAGCATACTTGTTAAAATACTGATTTGCTTATGTGTTAATATATCTGAATACTCTCTCTGAAAGTGCAACTGTTTTCGAGTAAACTTTGTTTTCGAGCGAAATTCATTCTTAGAGCACACTTGTATATTAAAATAATAGTTCAAGTGGTCTCCAAGCATACTTGCATATTTCAGAAAATTTTGAGCAAACTTTATTTTCCGAGTACACTTTATGCTTTGAGCACACTTGCATACTAAACCAACAGATCAAGTCTTCTCAAGCATACTTTGTATTTTTGAGGTATTGTCGAGTAAACTTTGTTTACAAGTATACTTGAATGTATATCTCTGGATAATGTTAACTCTTTTCTTTTTCTAAGTATAATCGAGTAAACTCTATAATGTTAAGGTATTCGAGTAAGGTTGAAAATTAGAAATATTTCTAAGTTACTATTTTGGGATCTTTATTGATTTCGAGCAAAGTTGCCTATTTGGCCAAATATACTTGATTATTTAAACTTGTGATTAATTTCTAGAGCAATCTTGTATATTCGAGTAAGCTTCTTTCATTTGATTAATTTAGCCTATTTCTGATAATTTGAAAACACGAGAAAACATTGAGTACGAGCAAACTTTTAAAAATACACTTTATCGAGCAAGCTTTGTGCTCAATATTTGAAATCTGGCTTTTTGGTAGTATTCATGTACTAAAGAACAAAAATCATTTAAAACCCAATTTCAAATGCACAAAGGTACACTATAAAAGAGGGTCTTATAAAATTTCATTTCATCTTTTCCCTTTCTCTCCCTCTTGAATTATTATCTGATTGCTTGAAACCTAGATACCCAATTGCTCAAAATTCCTACCCATAATTTGTCATCCTTCTAATTACGACTCGATAAGCTTCAATTGAATGATTTCCAACACTAATTGTATGAGTTTAGGGCTTCTATATTATGTTTACTGACATCTCTGTTTTCAGTATAGGTTATTAATTTTTTGAAGAACAGGTTCATAAAGATTATTCTTTTAAATTCTTCTTCAGTTTTAACTTTATGCATGATAAGTTAATGAACTTTAACGATTAATCTTACTTTGAATGTATTTTTGTTTGCGTTTTTGCAGAAACATGGTATATCCCTTTGAGCTGGAGAACAATATATGTGCCTTTCTCCAAATTACAAGTCGATGAAGCTTATAATACAGTGGTTAATACGTTCAAATCCTCAGTTTGCTCTTACCGAAAGTCTAGTGATTTACGGGGATCATCACCTTGATTTCTTGAGATCGGCACAGTTAGAAGCAGATATAAATGGCCACCGAATTGAGGCCACCGTGGCGGGACGTGAAGTTGAGATAAATGAAAATCTGATAAGGGCGAGCCTTCAACTTCAAGATGATCTTGAAGTTCAACTGTCATATACTACCCAGCGATTGTTGTGGAACTTCCAAGAAACAATTGGGTATCACGAAGGCCAATTCCAAAAGGGAATGTTCCCAGTGGTATAACGTTTTCTTATTCATCATATATATCAAGGGTTTACACCACGAAGGGGTACTTGGACCCTAATGAGCATGGAAATATCTAAAGCAACTGTTGTTGTTGTTGTTTATGATAGGCCGTTTAATTTTTCAAGAATGATCTTCGATGGCCAGGTGGTGAACTTGAGAAAGATGGAGAAAGATCGATTTCTTATGTACCCGAGATTCCTTCAGATTAATTTTAATATTCTGTGTCTAGATCTTCCAACATTTGGAATTGCACATGTACTCCAACACCCAAATGTATTTTGACGTATCAACAGATTGGGTTTAACAAACCATTTTAACCTTGAGGTGGAGTATGATATTCTACCATGGTTAGTTGACAATGAGGTGGAGTTATGGAAGTCTGATGTGCTAAAGTAGTCAAATAAAAGAACGCTAATCTAGACACTAAGTAATATTCTAGACTCTTAAACTACTAACCGACAAGTGTACCGGTCGACTCTAGTATAACAAATTCCATGTATCGAACCCACGAGACTTCTTAAATTACGTAATTAGCATATTAGAATCGACTTACTGACACGACTATTTAAATGTTATTATTAGGGGGGGGGGGTTAATGATTACTTAAAACTAAATTAATTTTTTGTTAATAAACTAATATAAAACCTAATTAATTAAAAGATTAACAACTAGTAAATTAATTAGATTAATTCATATGATTAAAGTAACTACCTAGGCTAGAATCCCCTAAGTTATGGTTATCAATTGACTAGGAAAATTAAGTTCTGGAACAGGGGTCGTAAGATAAACCTTTGAAATAAAAGCCAAACATGACCCTTGATCCTTCAAGAAGACACCTATGAGTTTCTAACAAGTTTTAAGACACACCAATTTTATGTATTAAACTTCCTTATGGTTATTTAATTGTCCATGTTTAAGTATCTTTATGGTGAAAACCTACCTTACAACGCGAAAATCAAAGATAGCTAAGCAGACTTAATTGACTTAATAGACTAAGTTGACAATCAAACATAGACGGACTCCTTACGAAGAACTAAATCTAGCAATCCTGAGCAACAAAGATCTATCAATAACCTATCAACTTACAACTTTCCTGGCTAGCATCTCACTTTTATTTAATTGATTAGTTTTATTGTTTCTATGATTTTAATGTATATCAATCACAAACTAGTTAAGAACACACATCAAATGACCTAACAAAACCCTATCATGTGAAACAATCAACAAGAGTGATGTGAAACAACAAATCTAAGCTAATAAAACAAAGTAATCATACGCATCAATTAAATAAAAATCAGCAAATTACATATAACATAAAATCCATAACGAACATAATCCCAATTAAAATTAAACCAAACAAAGGTTGCTCATGACCTAGGCAGTTAATTGAGTTTAGCCCAGCATCATGTAATCAAAATCAAACAGAGTAATAAAATAAAAAAAAACATGGTGAAATAATAAAGAACTGTAAATCAAAGGTGATAAAACCTGTAATTTTCACTCTCGAATATCTAACTCTCCACCGGATGCTCTCTTGACTTCAAAATCGCTAAGAATCTCGAATAATAGCTCAAGTAAACTCCAAATTCGTTTAAGGTTATATAGTGAAACATGAGCCAAAACCTGACAAAAACGAGTAAACTATCTTGAATCTGATGATGGCCACCACACGCGACCATGACTGGCCCCATGGCTGCGCAGCGCGACGCTATCAATATTGGGTGCCGGTCTAACCGGCCGGTCCGACCGGTTCTCCTTCCATTCATTTCCTGATGCGTTCCGTCTCCTCGTTTTGGCTATTTTGACTCGTTCCTTTTTAACCCCGATCAACTCCAGGAACCTATGAAACACAATAATGTTAGTAGTATTCAAATCTTAACTAAAAACGAACATATACTAATTAAATATTAAAAAGAAATATACAAGGGAAACATATATATTTAGCATTATATCAAATATCCCCACAGTTACTCTTTTTTCATCCTTGAAAAGTCTAATACATTGGAATTAGAATCGGAAAATATAGTCTTAAAAAATATAGATTAATTTAAAATTTTAGAAGAACGCGGAAACCGCGATCACCAATATTGTTATCTACTTAAACCCATGCCTTAGTCTTTACCCCGCTTATTTTCAGTGGTTTACACAATTAAGACCTGCTTATTTTAAGATTTTACCAGACCAGACCACCCCAAGTTGACTTAAACCTCAAAATCAGCAGATTTAAATTTTGTTGCTCTCTTTTACTTTTCCATGAATAGTTAAGACGATCAGTGGTATTGTTTATCCATATAAGCTTAAGCAACAAAGTCTTACAAGCAACCATTGGTTATGAATATGGTATAATTAATTAATTAGCTAGTGTTCCCCGTAACATGACATACCCCCGTTATCAAGTAATACCCCGAACCCTTCACATAGGTGGGTATGCATGATTTCATCAGTAGGGTTTACATGTGTCGTGTCCCTTGTGGTCCGTTTCTTAATGGTAATGAGACGTGAATGATCAAGTAACTAGTATATTTGTACTTTATGTACGTAAAGATCAAGTTTAATTAATTATGTGGCAAATAAGTGAGGGTTTACTCTTTTTTTATTTAGCTTTATTTAAATATTCAAAACCCCACTTAGGAATTGTGAATACCCAGATGAATAAACTGCATACAGAACCATAGTCTCCGAACCCGAGGCATCCCATCAATACAAGATTTAAGGTTATAAAACCATATGCCAGTGAAGTTTAAAACACTAAAACTAAGTAGTTTAAGATTTATATTGCCTGCTACTTGGCATACTCTAATGTTAAACCTACTCAAGCATCATTTGATAACATATTCAAATTTAAAATTCTATAATACTTATAACATTCATACCAAATATTGAAGCTTGAGTATGGCCTGACCTTTCATTACTTATTTACCACGGACAAAACGTTTTACCCACAAAAGATTTCCGTTACCCATTTATCAAATCTCCCTTTCATTCTCAAGGCCGTGTCTACCGACATCCCAAGTTAAGCGTGTTTTCTTTTATATTATTTCATATTATTAGTAGTTTTGAAAAACCAATTTCTGATAACTATCATCATTTCCCACTTAAACGCGAAAAGCTATATTCAAGGGACATTTTTAAAACTTTTTCAATTTTTTAATTTTTTTTTACATTTTTTATTATTTTTTTATTTATTATTAGAGTTAAAATTATCCCCACACTTAAATTTTGCATTGTCCTCATTACAAGGTTAAGGACTAATTATAACAAAAATAAAATAAAAATAAAGTGGGACTACAAAAACTAAAAACCTTAAAATAAAAACAAAAAAATAATAATCTAGATAATGGAAAAGACTTAACTGCGGTAATATGCGCATGAAACATGAAGCCAAAGTCTTTTTCAATGAATGCCCTCCAACTTCGAACACGCTTCAGTAAACAATATCTCTTTCTCTCACACACGAACAGAAGTGGTAAAAATAGACAAAACAATCTAATAATATATCTTATCAAGCTGATAGATATTATGCATTAAAAGCACTTCACCAAAACAACTATAATATAAAACATGAATAATTAGCAACAAATAAATAAACATAAAGTATACAGCTCCACTGCTGCTCCATCCCCACACTTCTCTTTTTCAATATACTCTTCATGGGGGATCGTCTGTCTAGCTCACTCAAACTTTCTTCAACCTAGCAAAACTTAAAACAGAAAAACAAAGAAAAACTACGTTAGTGACTCGATTAATTATGCAAACTTCGTGAAACCTCCCCATACTTGAAGTTAATCAGGAGGTTTCTCCTTGACCTGAACCCTATCTAACCCGTTCAGTTCCACCCGGTACTTGTTAAACATTAAACCTTTTAAAATGCTTTAAAAATCGTTAACGGGTCAGTACATAAAAAATTAAACTTACCTGGTACTAACCGGATGCATGACATGTATCGAGAAGACTGGTCGTGCTCAAACTTCAATGGATTTTATTTTTCCTATAAACCATCTTCTGACTTAAAAATAATTCCGGTTCGCAGATGCTGTTCTCTTTGCCTTTTCGCGTGGTTTTGATTTTTGAGTAACATTTATTTGAAGTGTCACGTGCTAGCTGTGGTGTTCTTCCACTACCACCACTTCCATATCTTCTAGTAGGGCGTCAAAAATGCTAAACTACCCCCAGATCAAACATAACTACTTCGTTATACTTTTGCAAACCTTCTAATTACAACTCCAAAAACTCATCCTCCGCACACAACTTATTGTCAACCTTTTCCTCAAAACCAAACATCAACTCAAGTGAATCTCCCAAATCCACTTCATCCTCTATCTCTTCTTTCATTACTAATGACCTCTGATAAGCAACCCACTCTTCTTCATTTATCTCATCATCAGAGTCACTCCAGTAATCAGTAAAAGTAACCTGTGAAATCGGAGGTGGGACTTCAACGTCCCTTTTCATCTCTGTTACTTGAGTGATCTACTCATCTGACTCGTCCTCATAAGGGGGAATACACTCCACTGTCTGATTTTGCAACCCAACATCCTCAAACTCGATCATTGGCTCATTAAATTGTATTTTACTCATTAAGCTTCGCCAAAAATCCTTTACAATACTTGAAAGTGGCGCATTTTTATCACAACAATGGATGACACGTAAAAAATCATGTAATATCTCTTTCGAATGTGACATGTGATCCATCATTGCGCCAGATGAGTCTTTACAACTGAGAACATTCCCCATCAAATCAAACACCATGCAAACTTTAGGCTCGTAGTGACACTCCAAGATGATCACCGTAAAGATAAACATAAATAGAAATGGATCACGGGCAGCAAATAGTAGTAATAAATAATACATTAAAGAAATATAAACTAATTTAAAGCAATTAGAATAAACTATATTAACCTAACTCCTATGACTCAATAAAAAAAAACAAATAGCATGCATGTAGCAAGTAAGTCTAATCAAAGAAAATAACGCAATCGCCAACAGTCCCCGGCAACGGCGCCAAAAACTTGATGTGCTAAAAGTAGTCAAATAAAAACACGCTAATCTAGACACTAAGCAATACTCTAAACTCTTAAACATAACTTACACTAATAACCGGCAAGTGTACCGGTCGACTCTAATACAGCTAAGTAAGTCCGCATATTGAACCCACGAGACTTTTTAAATTACATAACTAGCAAATTAGACTCGACTTACTAACACGACTATTTAAATATTATTATTAAAGGGTGTTTTAAGCTAACTAATAATAATAAACTATGATGATTACTTAAACCTTAATTAATTATTTTATTAATAAACTAATAGAAACCATAATTAGTTAAAAGATTAATAACATAGTAAATTACTTAGATTAATTCATATGATGAAAGTAACTACCTAGGCTAGAATCCCCTAAGTTATGGTTATCAATTGACTAGGAAAATTAAGTTATAGAACTGAGGTCGTAAGATAAACCTTTGAAATAAAACCCGAACAGGACTCTTGATCATTCAAGAAGACACTTACCAGTTTCTAACAAGTTTTAAGACACACCAGTTTTATGTATTAAAGTTCCTTACGGTTATTTTAATTGTCTATGTTTAAGTATCTTTATGGCGAAATCCTACCTTACATCGCGGAAATCAAAGATAGCTAAGCAGACTTAATTGACATAGTAGACTAAGTTGACGATCAAACCTAGACGAACTCCTACGAAGAACAAAATCTAGCAATCCTGAGCAACAAAGATCTAACAATAACCTATCACCTTACAACTTTCCTGGCTAGCAGCTCACTTTTATTTATTTGATTAGTTTTGTTGTTTCTATGATTTTAATGCATATCAATCATAAACTAGTCAAGAACACACAGTAAATGATCTAACAAGCCCTATCCTATGGACCAATAAACAAGGGTGATGTGAAACAATAAACCTAAGAAAATAAAACCAAGAAATCATACGCATCAATTAAATCAAACTTAGCTGTTTACTTATAACATAAAATCCATAACGAACATAATCCCAATTAAAATCAAACCAAACAAAAGTTCATCATGACCTAGGTAGTTTATTGAGTTTAGCCCAGCATCATGTAATCAAAATCAAACAAAGTAAAAAACAATAACAAAACGTGGTGAAATAATAATGAACGGAAAATCAAAGGTGATAAAACTTGTAATATTCACTCTCGAACGTCTAACTCTTCACCGGATGCTCTCTTGCCTTCAAAACCACCAAGAATATCGAATCATAGTTGAAGTAAACTCCAAATTCATCTGGTGGCTGTAGGATATATTTCAGGTTAGGGTTAAGGGTGTTTATATTGTGAAACATGGCCCAAAACCTAACAAAAACGAGTAAACTATCTTGGAATCTGATGGTGGCTGCCACCCGCGACCATGACTGGCCTCCATGGCCGCAGGATGCTATCATTATGGTGGCAGTCTGACCGGCCGGTCCGACTGGTTCTCCTTTCGGTTCATTTTCTGATGCGATCAGGCTACCCATTTTAGCTATTTTGACTCATTTTTCGCCCTTTTTGGCCACGATCAAATCCCGGAACCTACAGATAACAATAATGTTAGTAGTATACAAATCTTAAATAAAAAATAACAAAAACTAATTAAATATTAAAGTAAATATATAAGGGTAACATATGTATTTAGCATTATATCAAAGTCCTTGAGTCACCAATGGTGACTAGTGATGAGGAAAGTGGTGAGAGTGATGATGATGATGATATCTGATTCTGATGATGAGAATGATGATGGGGGAGATGATGAGCATGAAGAGGTTAGTACTATTGTTGGAGGAGAAGGAGAAAGAATGGCTGAGAATGAAAATGTTAATGATGTTGTGAATGCAGTTGTGCAAGGTAGTATAACACAAGTTCAGAGGGAGATAGAAAATAATGAAAATCAAAATGATTTGACAGTGGACAACATTGTTTCAACACCACCTACTTCACCACCCCAAGACCACGCCCATGAGCCATATATACCCTCTCAAACTCACCATGACCAAAGATATGAACAATACATTCCATCACCATCTACTTCACCACTAACCCAAACCCAAACCCAAACTCTAACCCAAACCCAACCTGAAACTGAAACCCAAACCCAAACCCAAACTTACTCTGACCTTGAACCTTATACACCAAAATTTATTCGATCCCACCTTATAAACCAACCTAACACACCCTACCAATCACCAACACATTCCCTAAACTTTGACCAACAACATACACCTTCATTAAAAATTACCCAAATCCGTACACCTATCATTGAAACAAGAAATCTCTTGCCCAACACAAGATAAAACACCATAGAAAGCCCACCTCATGAAACTCAACCAACACAAGTACCTGAGCCATTTCCTTTTTCACCAATAAGTTCACTATCCCCTGATGCAAGACTGAGACTTCTTGATAGACACATGGATATCTTGCTTGAAAACATTGATTTGAAGAAACAAAATAAAGCCTTGAAAGAATGAAACACTGATTTAAAATCTCAACTAGAGTAGGCTTTACAAAAAATTCAAACCCTAGTGGTTGAGGTTGAGAAGACCTCAGATGCTCCAAAACAGAGGGATAATTCACTTGTTTCTGGTATAAATGTTGTTGAGGAGGATGTGTTAAAAAGTCTTGGAAAATTATATGCGAGTGAGGAGGAAGAGGAGAGTAGGGATGATAATGGAGGATATGAGGCTGATGTGTCTAATGACATTGTTCATGAACACAATGTAGGAGAAAGGATTGAAGAGAATGATAATAAAACTGATCAAGAGGCTGAAGTGAATGAAGTTGAGATAGACAATGTTGTAGATATGAATATTGATGATGATGTGAATGAAGTGGGAATAAATAATGAAGATGAGGTGAATAATGACATGGATGTTGAGAATATTGTTCAGAATGTGATAGTTGATGATACTGGAGACAATAATGATCAAAGTCAAGATGATTCAGACCTCGAAATACTATATGGAGATTTTGACAACATTGAATCATTAATTGTTGAAAAGGAGAAAGGAGTTGATGAGTTGATGAATGAGACTGATGAATTACTACCCACTGTGGTGAGGGAAGTAGGTCCATCAAGGTTGTATGATAAAGATGATGAAGTGAGAAGAATCAAGGGCAAGCTTGTGGCTAAACATGAGGGCCAGCTGCAACCCTTGAAACAATAAAAGAATTGAATCAATCAACAAGTGATAAAATAACTCAAGCTCCTCCTCTGTTGAAAAAGGTGAAAGAATTACTGGTTGAAGCAAGTACAAGAATCAATCTATTGCCATGAGAAGATGCAAAAAGAATCAGAACCTTGAGACAGACCATGTTAAATAAAGGAATGTCTTCAAGTGTTTTTGATAATACCAAGCATAATTGAAAGAACTATTCTACACTGAAAAGGCTCTTTGGGAAAAAGTAGAAGAAGAAGAACAAAGAAAATTAATGTCATTCCAATGTGGACCAAAGGGGCAACTTGTTCAAAGACAAATATCTCCTCAAACTGAACAAATTGTTAGACAATGGAGATAATCAAAACTTTGCCTAAAGAAGGGGTGATTACATAAAGTTGATCATGATGGAAAAGGTTGATATTGTAAAGATGTATGAAACCAAAAGGGCATGTGAGAAGGCCTCAACCTAAAAGACAATACACTTCTAGATCTTCCACTGTAAGTGTCTCTATACCAACTACAAGATCAAGACTGTAAAGAGATTAAAGGCCACCTTTAGATGTGGACCTACCTAAAAATCTTTATTTTGATTCAAGAACAAAAACCATTATAGTGATCATTTCTAGTGATGCATTGGAGACTGTTGTATTTAAAGATGACTTCTAGGAATTCAATAAAGAACAACTAGAGGAAATGGCAAAACTCAACTTGTATGACAACCAACAGAGACATAAATTCGCATGTCAACAAAGGAATGAACTTTCTAGATTCTTAAAAGAACAATCGAGAAAGGGATTTCCTTTACTCAATAAGAATAGGAAGCCGGAATACTCTTAGGCTGAATAAACCAAGAGGCATGGGAGGATGAGTGACATTAGGACGACTGAGCTAAGAAAATCATACAATCCTCTGGCCACCATGAGAGAGTGCATCAACATGAAGAAACAGATGATAAGGCCCAATTGTGAAGTCCAAAAAAATGGCAAAATTTCTAAGATAGTCTATGAATAAAAGGATCAATCATTCATCTTAAGAAATTCAAAAGGACTGGCCTTGGGCATCATTCTGCATGTGGAGAACTGTTCCAAGCACACTTATGGTTACAAGGTCTGCTCGACAAGGATAAAAGCTTGCAGGCTTACTCGAAGACCTGTTTACACTTGTAATATTTTTGAATACGTTTGAATATCTAATGTATCTTTCATTGGGTTTCTAGAATATGTCAGGTGTGCCTATTTAAGGAAAATTTATGGCATACTTACGACAACGGACATTGAGTGAATATTGTGAATTGACGGCCGACACTTTCCGGAAAAAGAATATCTTCGTACGGAAAGCTGCCTAAATACATATATTCCACCTAGAAACCCTAATCACTTTTCATTGTATCATTCACAATATTAATGGAAATCTTTTGAGTTACTTTGTGTGTTTGTTACATTTCTGTTGGTTTAGCAATAATTTGAATATTATTGATTCTGCCTTTTAATGTTCATTGGGTCTTCACAAGAGCAGAACTCATAACCGTCTTGTCAACATGTTGTTGTTGGTTACGAGATTGTTGTGGTTGTTAGATCGGTCCTGACACAGTTCCATCTTTTCCTTCTTCATAATGCTGAATTTCCACTATTTCATTATCTTTGCCAGCAATAGTGTGCAACATAACATTATCCATTTCAGTTCCTGTTGGGATTAAGAATTGATCAAGGAAGATTGTAATCTTCTCAACCTCCTCAAGAAATGTCTAAGTATGGAATTCGAGCAAACTTGGCACATCAAGCAAGCCTAAAACTTAGCAAGTATCTTACTTTCGTGCAAGTTTATCTTCTAGAATTCTTTTAAGTGTTAGTTCGAGCAAACTACACCTCATCAACCAAGGTTGTTCTTCAGTCGAGCAATGTTTGTTTCAGAGCAAACCCTTGAATTAACCAAGCTTAAACCAAGTAATTTGGTGGGTTGAGCAAGGTTTCAATAAACAGTGATCTCAAGCACGCTTGAAGGAAGTTATGATGGAATTGAATTATTTTAAGGACTTCTAAGAGGAAGGTTCAGCCTTGGTTTGTTTGAATAAGTATAAGACAAAAGGTGTGATGAGATTAAGAAGAGCAGGTTTGTTCGTAGGATACTATCGAGCAAAGTTTGATATTATCATGAAGATTGAAGTCTACCTAAAGAATATTATCAAAGGAAAATATTTTAAGTAAAGCTTGTTTGGAGAATTGTTCCAAGAACAATTATGGTTACAAGATTTGCTCGTCAAAGACTAAAAGCTTACTTGAAGACTGTTTACACGTGTAATATTTCGAATACGTTTGAAAATGTTATCTACCGGTCATAAGGGTTTCTAGAAGGTGTAAGGTGTGCCCATTTGAGGAAAGTTTAGGTCACATTGATGAGGGCGAATATTGAGTGATTTGATGGCTGACAAACTTTCTTAGCAAACAGAATATTTCGTATGGAAAGTAGCCTCTACCTGACATTCTACCTAGAAACCCTAGATATTTTCCTTGTATTCTAAGTTAATATTAATGGAAATATTTTGAGTGACTTGGACAGTTTGTCATATTTTTGTTTTTTAATCAACATCTTGAATATCATTAATTCCGCCCTTGACATTCATTGGGTTTTCACATAAAAAATTTTTGTAACCGTCTTGTCAACATTTAGTTGATGATTACGAGGTTGATAAGTGATTAATTGATCCTGACAAGTGGTATTAGAGCTTCAATTTGCTATTGTGAAGACCTATTTGTTGCTGATTGCAAAGTGTTTACTTATTGTTACCTGATTTTGAAGAAGAAGAAGATGTTGACGTCAGCTGAGCACTGTTTCAGCAGCTCTGTTCTTCATTTTTCAGATCTTATGTCTATGTGTTTATTGTTTGTTTGAAGTCTATATCTTGGTATATCCATATGTTTTATCAGATTTAAGGATTTTATTCACAGATCAGATCATTTTTCACAGTCTATTGAAGTTTTTAAGTAATTTTCAGTTTTAAAATTATTAAAAAATGCGAAAAAGATTTCTGAACAAATGGATGACCAAGAGGTCTCTACTAACAAGATTCCAAGGTTGTTAGGTCAAGAAAACTACATCATGTGGAAAGTTCTCTTTGAAGCTGTTGTTTGCTACAATTTTCCTCAAATGTGGAACTCCATTAAGAATGGTTCTTTTTTTTCCAACTGAGGGTGCTAACAAAAACCAAGCTGTTGAGAGTAAAATAAGGAAAAAGGATGAAAAGGCTTTATCCATGTTGAAGCTAGGTCTGTCATGGGAAAATGTAGACAAGTGTGAATCATCACACAAATTCTAAGGCCATGTTTGATGTTGTGGTAGAGATGTTTGAAGGAATCAATGAGTTAAAGGACATCAAGAAAGATAGATTGAAGAAACAACTTTTATAGATTCATGTTTAGAGAAGGAGAAATGTTAAAGTCTGTAGTGCAAAGATTTGTTGCAATTGTCAATGAAATCAGAACAACTAATCTTCCTATCACTTATTTTGATCTAAACAAGAAGCTGCTTTGTTCTTTATCTGGTGAATGGTACACGGCTATCAAGTTCATCAATGAGAACGCTAATTTTCCTAATTTCATGCTAGATGATGTTATTTGTTTTTTGCAAGCAGCTGAGCATGAGATGATTGAAAATCACATGATAAAAGAAGAGAAACCAAGTTTTCAAGTTACTACAGCTCTAATTGCACCAATGGGAAACTTGTGAACCAAGAATCGACAACAAGTTCCCATTATTGAATAACCTAGTGAATACAATTCTGAAACTCCAAGAGTGTTTGTGGAAAGTCAAACTGGAAGCCAAAGTGGACAACAAAGATTTAATGTCCAGATGTTGGACGATGGTGATACATCTTCAATAGCAAGTGGACATGCTCCTTATGTTCCAGGTAACACAAATCAAGGGAATGAATGTCAAACACTTTGCTTAATGTTCACTGAATCATACAATGCCTACAAAAAATATGATTCACACACGTGTGGGCAAGAGGATTTAGAGAAAATTGATGCTGATGATTTGGAAGACGTGGATCTTAAATGGCAACTGCAATGTTGGTTATGAGAAGCAAGCGGCTGTACAACAGAAAGGTCAACATTTTCTAGACCAAGTGACATGATTGGTTTTGACAAATCCAAAGCAATCTGCTTCAATTGTCAACAGCATGGTCATTTTTCCAGAGAATGTAACCAACCAAGACAGTTCCAAAACAACAATCAACAGAGAAACCAGTGCTAGTATCATAATCAAAATCAAAGACAATAGAGACAGTTCAACAACAACAACTACCAACAACAAAACTAACAAAAAATTGTCCCTCAACAATAACCTTTTCAGAGAAACCAATAAATCCCTCCTCAAGTTCCTACCAATCAAAACGAATACAATGCCACTCAACCTAGAAAGCAAGGAAATGTTGATGTAGCTCAACAACCACAAGTTGGTTTGTTTGACTGTAGCAATCATGATGAAGATATTGAGAAGGCAAATGTTGCTTTTATGGCAAAGATTGGTGATCAAGCTAAAGCCTCAACAACACAAGTATATTTCAAATTTCACAACTTTTGAATTACTTGAAATGAATGATATTTTGAGAAAGGAGGTTGGTAAGTTTTCAACTGAATGTTTTAAGAAACAAAGTGTAATTAATGTGTATGAGATGAGTGAAATAAGCTATGAGAACCAAATCAAAGGTTTAAAACAGGATTGTATGGACAGTTATGAAACTCAATCCAGATACATCACAGAGATTGATGTATTAAAGAAGATGTACCTTGAATAGAAATTGAAGAATACTCAACTTCTTCTCTTGATGGTTTGAAATATTTAATAAGATATATGCTTAGGGCAGGTTCGACTATGCATGTTTTATCTTGTTTATAACTTCATGAAAATCTTCTTGTGTTAATGCATTACTGTCATTGCTAATTATGTGTTGAGTATGTTTGATTATGTTTCAATTTTGCTTGTGCCAAGAACCTGCTTTGGTCAGAAAACCTTTGTGCTAAAATGAACTTTTTCAAGGAAGTTTTTCAATGTAAAACGTTTTTGACAAATGAGCAAGTTAATGGTGTTGAGATATGATAAGACTATTTAGTTCAAGATTTATTGAAGCTTAAAAGGTTCTCAATGAAAATTGATCCAACATTTAGGAAATGATAGTAGATTGATTATTTATACCAATCATATTGATTTAATAGGCTGAAAACACTATGGTAGATGTATAACAACTGAGGTGATCTAAACAAAATGAATATGTTAAACTTAATGTTGAGATACATTGTTGAAAATTTCATGTTTCTAGATAAATCTCTCCAAATGATAAGCATAAACGTAACTACCTAGTCATACATAAGCCTGTTGGTATTTGGTCACTCAAAGTTGATACAATTTACAAACAAGAGGGTTTAAACTAGAACTACAAAGGTGGGGCATCAATTTAAGTCCTAAACACCTTGAATGTAAGGCATGTAAGTCTGTATTGCATGGCATGTAAGTCTAACGTTCAACCTCAAAGTTGATAAGACCCGAGCGCCGGTGCGGAAGCATGAATAATCGGTATTAACGAAAGAGCTCGGATCTAGGTTAGGATCGAATAGCACTCGTATTCACTCTTGAATAATATTTGGATAGATGACATGTATTGAGAGAGAGCCTAATTCGATTAACAATAATCAATAAAGTAGGATGAACACATATATGTAATCGAAACGAAAACAAGATAGAAATGGCAGAATGATATCATTAGTCGAATGATTTTCATAAAGATGATCCACTCATACATAAATTTATACATACACAAGAAATATCATCCACCCCGGGAGAGCTCATCCTGGGGAGGAGAATCTCTCATAGATATAAAACCCTAGATCTCAATCAATACACAATACACTCAATCATTCTAGACAACTGAATAAAAACACCTATTTATACTAGTCTAGCATGACTTGGTCTTCAAGCCATCCACCCTTGGTTGAGACTGAACAATATATTTGTCACCCACATATTAATTCGATTCTTCTGTCTAAAATATAAGACCCAACAATCTCCCCCTTAGACCGATGCCATCGAATTACTTCGATGATTACTTCATAACCCGTTATCTTTCATTTAAATTCTCACCATCACTTTAAGCGGCTTTGAAATTCAATGATCAACATCAAGTAACAAGGACATCATAAAAGGAAATTCACTCAATGTGATCATTAAATAATCTTCAATTTTCCCATTTGTGGTGTGGATGTTGAGACGGTAGATTCCATCTGATTACGTCATCAAGATCCTCCACATCTTTGAAAAACCTTGGATTATTTTTCTTGATCAACTTTTCCTTAACTTGAGTCTTTTACTTGATTTGAAGCAACCAATTTGCAATGAAATTCAAAGAATTTTACACCCTCAGTTTTGTTGCTATTGTTTTTAATGAACGTGTCTTTAAATCAAGTGTGAGTGAAACAATCTTGACCATCCTTATCAAGATTGTAAAAATATGAAACAAATAAAAAATATTCATATGTTGGTTGAAACTCAAAGTGAATAAATCCTTAAGTTTGGTCAACACTTGCTCTTGTAAAGCTGTTGATGAAGTAGTGAATTTTGATAAGTTTTTAAATCCATATGCTTGTTGATGATTGGAGAAAAAATTACCAAAATATCCCTGGGTATGTATCTTCTGTAAAGATCAGCTTGGTTAAATGGTCAACGACACCAAATATCTCAAAAGTTTCTTCAAAACTTGAAATTGTTTCACAAAACAAGAACTTTCTATTCACGAGAATACATTCCCTTTACGAGCAAGCTAGACCATAGTCATGCTCGTGAGTAAGAAGTGTGCTCGAGAGTAAAAAGTTATGTAGTGATTTTTCATGATGGTTTTCTTCACGAGCATGCTCGTGAGCAAAGGTGTGCTCGAGACACAAACTTGAGTTTTCTTTTCACAAGCATCTCTTTATGACAAAACAACGTATGCTCGAATAACCATTTGTGATCGAGACTAAAAAGATAGTTTTTCTTGTGAAGACCAAGAATATATTCGGGGTTTCACAAATCATGTGCTCGAATCTGGAACTTGATGTGCTCGAGATAAGATGTGCTCGAGCCAAACAAAAATGTTCTTAGGCTAAACACATCATGTGCTCTAAGCAACACTTAATCATTATAAATACTCGAGATTAGTCTTACATGTTCATGGTCAAAACTTTCATGCTCGGGACATCAAAACTTCTTTTCTGCATCATCACTCACTGATTTGCCCTTGCAAAACCTGCCTGAATATTCACTTTGCATCTGCTGCAACAATCAGTGATGAAATTGCCTTTAGTACCTGTGTATTCCTGTACCTTCTCCTTATCAGTTTGTACCATCGGAAGTATTTTTCAAACAAACCATGTTTGATCATCACACTTATCAAAAACTATAACGAGCACACAAAACCCAAATTCTTTCATATTGAGAAACTAGTTTCGTAATTTGAAATAAATTATTGTAGAACCATCCAAATCATCTTGAATTTAGAAAAATACTCTATCTTCAATATATCAACAACCTTTTCAGATTTGAAAATCATCACATGAACAGTTATGCCCTAAAAACGAGCCAAAAACACTGTTACATCAGATCTGGACTGTTCTGAACAAATTAACATGAAATTGATGTTGAATCGACGAACGAGTCATCTTCCCAAACTTCAATCCTTAAAATTTTCTCCAAATCATCAAATAATTTCAAAACACCCAAAAATAATTTCAACGAACTTCATCGTTTAGCATCCATGGTGGATTCAAGAGCGAAATGAATCCGTTTTAGTGGTTAGTCTGAATGGTTTGGTAAACCTGCTTTGATGCCACTTGACAATACCCGAGCCCCGGTGCGGAAGCGTGAATAATCGTTACTATTATAAATGGTGGAGCTCAAATTTGGGTTAGGATCGAATCTCACTCGTATTCACTCTTGAATGATATTTGGATGGATGAGATGTATTGGGAGAGAGCCTAATTCGATTAACAATAATCAATAAAGTAGGATGAAATTACGTGGTTGCCTTGGGAATTATAGGTTGTTCTCGGGATCATTTAAGGGTATCGGCCAAAATTCATTAGTTCTCGGAAGATTTTAGAAGTTTTCAGCCATTTTCAAGGGATTTCGGTTGACTTTCAAGGTTCTTGGTTAGGTTCAAGTTTTCTTCGTTGACTTCCATTGTTCTCCGTCAATTTCAAGTGTTCTCGGTTGACTTCCACTGTTCTCGGTCAATTATAATTATTCTCGGTTAAAGCTTGCTGTTCTCGGCTGTGACTGTGTATCTGGGCTTGTTCTGTTGGGCCTTAATCTAAACTGAACTTATAATTGGACTTCTGATTTGGACTAGTACATTGGGTTTTCACTTAAAATGGAGCAAGTAACCAATAACTCATCAAATGTTGCTCTGCGTCGAGAATTGGACTCCATTATGGGAACTGCTACTCGTGTACCCCGTTTATTGTCTCATGAAGTATTTGCTGAGTGGAAGTTTAGATTTGAAATATATGTGAAGATGAAAGATGCAAAGATTTGGAGGAGCATTGTTCGGGGTCCTCAAGCTATCACCTACCAATGAGAAAATTCTAAAGAAGTGGTTGTGAAACCTGTAGAATTGTATAACGATGCGGATTTTGAAAAAAATTGAAGAGGACGAAAAGGCTCTTGCTACCTTAACTATAACACTTTCACCCGAAATTGCCTTGAGATTTTGAGAGTTACAGTCTGCTAAGGCTTTATTGGAAGCACTCATTGAAGTGTATGGGGGAAATGTGAACATGAGAAGAAGCCAACAAGACCTCTTACGATAAAAATTCAACATGTTCAATCATGTTCTGGGAGAGTCTTTGGAAACACAATTGCAGAGATTTATATCTCTGGTGACTGAAATGCGATCTGCAAACATAAACTTGACTACTACTGAGACAAATAATAAATTGGTCAATTCCCAGCCATAGAGATGGGATACGAATGTTGTTGTGATCAAGAAGACAAAGGATCTAGCCATGCTTACTTTGTCGGAAGTAATGGCAACTATTAAAGCTTGTGACATGGATGAAAAGCAGCATGCCATAAATCATGCCAATTTCTACAATGCGGCCGGCTATAGTGTTACTTCTAATAATGCTCTTATAATGTTTAAATCTTCTCAAGGGCAGAACCCTTAGCCACAATAGTGTCAGAATAATTTTTCAATGTTTAAGTCTGCTCAAGGTCAAATCACTCAGGCACCACCAAAGCCAACTCCTATGTTCTTTCCTCTACCTTTTCAACAATCCGATTCTGCTGCTAAGCCCTAGTTACCCGCTGCATCTTCGAGTTAGTCTCCTAATCAGATTTCCTCTATCTCAAAGGAGACTCAACAAAACATCGCCTTGATGGCAGGGTTCATGAATTGCTACAACGTTGTTGGGAATGGATTATGACAAAGGATTATTGGAATCTTCTCAACCTCTTCTGAAAAAGGCTAAGTATGGAATCCGAGCACACTTGAAACTTCAAGCAAGCTTAAACTTAGTCATGCAAGATATTTTGCACTTCGAGCAAAGTTATCTTCTGGAAATTCTCTTAAGTGTTTAGTTCGAGCAAACTACACTTCATCTAGAAGGTAGTTCTTCAAGTCGAGCATGGTTTGTTACTGACTAAACCATGCTAAAACAAAGTATTTTGGTGGATCGAGCAAGGTTTGATAATAAACAGTGGTCCCAACAAGCTTGAAGAATGTTATTGAAGAAATTATTCTAAGGACTTCTTTCGAGCAAGGTTCAACCTCGAGCAAGCTACAGTGTAACTGGCACACTTAAACTTGTCTTTCAATAAGTTAAGTAACAAAAGGTTGAAGGGATCCTAGAATAACAAGTTCGCTTGTAGGACCTTATCGAGCAAAGTTTGATATAGTCAAGAGGATTGAAGTCTGCTTGATAAATATTTTGTAAGGAAAATATTATAAGTCAAGCTTACATGAAGAACTATACCCGAGGAAACATAATGGTTAACAGGCCTGCTCGACGAAGACAAAGCTGCAAAGCTTACTTGAAGACCTATTTACATCATGGAAACTTTAAGGCACACCTATGACAGACGATACAACGGACACTAAGCGAATATCTGATTTGACGGCTGTCTTTATCCTGTACGGAAAGCTGACTTAAATCCATACATTCCATCGAGAAACCCTAATTGATTTTCATTTGTATCCTTAACAATATTAAATGGAAATCTTTTGAGTTACTTTGTGTGTTTGTTACTTTTCCGTCCGTTGAGCAATACTAAGAGTATTAGTATTATTGATTCCGCCTTTAATATTCTTTTGTTTTTCACAAAAACAGTATGCCGTAGCCTTCTTGTCGACACGTTCGTGTGGGTTACGATAGTGTATAAGTGAGCGATTAAGTGAGATATACGGGGCCAACAAGTGGTATCAGAGCTTTGTTTTGCTACTTTTAAGAAGAACTATTGCTGAATATTGTTGATTTTGAAGATGAAGAATGACATCAGTTGACAACTATTCCATTGGTTTGTGACGTCAGCTGCCATATTTTTCATTTTTCTTAGATCTACAATATTGTTGACGTTTAAAAGTGTTTCTTACTCAGATCTACATTAAAATTCTTTACTTTGTTAAAGATCTTGCTCTTATCCATCCAGATCTATCAGATCTGAGGATTTAGTCCACAGATCTGATTGTTTTATAAATTTACTAAGTTTTTATTTAAGTTTGTTAAGTTTTTTATTTCAAAAAATTACCAAAATACCCCTGGTATGTATCTTTCGTAAAGAACAGCTTGGCCAAACGGTCAATGACACCAAATATCTCAAAAATTTATTCAAAACTTTGAAAGTGTATCACAAACAAGAACTTTCTTTTCATGAGCATACATATTTCCCTTCATGAGCAAGCTATACCATAGTCATGCTCGTGAGTAAGAAGTGTGCTCGAGATAAAAAGTTATGTAGTGAGTTGTCATGAAGGTTCTCTTCAAGAGCATGCTCGCGTGCAAATGTATGTATGAAGATTGTATTAATAGTTATATGAAAGAGTCCAGATATTTCACTAAAATGGAAGAACTGAAGAAGATGCTCCTTGATGAGAAGTTGAAAATTACTCAACTTCAAGTTGAAAATGATTTTCTTAAGAATTTGGTCTCAACTGGAAATATTTGTGGAAAACTGAAAAATATCAATGAGGAAGATAAATTTAAGGTTGTTCCTCCACCTTTAAATGGCAATTACTCTTTGAAGGTGGATAAGGAATAGAGAAATACCTACCTTGATCAGTTTACTGAAGTGTTTAAAGAAAAGGAGGAATTCATTGATAATTATAAGTTGGTTGAAGTTAATGACAAGGGTGATTTTGTGATGAAGGAATAAGTGAAAGAAGAGAAGTGTCTGAAGATTTTTTGATGATTATTGTTTGAACAAAGATGACTTGAGTCATTCAAGTGATCAAAGTTCAAGTAATGAAAGTTTAAAGGTTGGAAGAAATGGCATACCAACCTACAAAGGTTTCTCCCAAAGATAACTCCCAAGATGAATAAACATCGTTTGATATATTTTTATGGTTAGAAGGCAAAGAAAAACAATGAAAGATTAGCCTACAAAGTGCCACAAAGAAGAGAAAGTGTCAAAGAAAACAAGAAAACAGAAGAAACCATGAAGAATGATGATCTTTTCATTCTTGTTTACCCTGTTTTCTCAAATCAAAATTTATTTGATATTGGGGAAGTGGAAAGTATGGAATAATATGAAAGAAGACAATCAAGGGTTTGAGGAAAGATAGATGGTGAACCAATTAGTGTAGAAAGGATAATCTTTGTCAAGAGTTCAGTTGAAAGACAAGATATAAAAATTGAGGAATTTGTACCTTTCTCAATTGACTATCATGGTCTCAAAGCTCAAAAGACTATTGGAGTTGATCCCCCAAGACCAAGTGAAAGATTTAAAAATGGGAAGTCAAGTGATAGCTTCAAAGGAAAAGTGTGGTGCAAACACTGTGATGTGTATGGACATCACACTGATTCTTGTCATGAAATATTTACCTTCAAACCAATTCATGTTCCAAATTCAACAAATTTTGGACAAGACTTTGGTTTTCACAAGAATAAGTATGATGAATGTGTCACACCCCAATAGGTAGTTGCGGAAGCGTAATACGGGAATGTAACAGATAACACTGGTATCAACCACATTGTTTATAAAGAAATTCAACAAACTAATTTACATCATATTACATTGGTAGGTGCTAAGTTTATAAACTAGATGAAAAACACATAACCAGTTCTCGGTTCCTTATTCATTAGTATGTATTTGCATCTATTCACATCTATTCAACTTTCCTTCTAACACCAAGCACGTTAGCAAATCATTCCAACTTCGGCTTACCTGAAAAGCATGTTAAAATGGGTCAACTATGTCTAGTTGGTGAGTTTCAAGTTTCATGAGCCCACACACTCCCGTTGGCATTTAACAGCCACTTTGCCTCAAGTATGTACTATGTCTAACACCACAGAGCAGTATGTAATAAGTTTAAATGACAATGTGCAACTGGGTTAACATGTTCCAGCATACCCCACCGGCTCTGTCAGTTTGGTTTGTCAAACCGATAGTACTATCCACACGTCACCGGCACGAAGTTAATCACTTGTGTTTATGGGGACTTTCAAGTGTTAGTACTTAGATAATTCACATCATCACAAGTTTTCAAGTATAAACGTATATGTAAACATGCTTTTCCACCCCAAAAGTTCGTAAAATAATTTAGAAAGTGGGGTCGTGAAACTCACCTTATTGTAGTTTGAGCGGGTAATACACGTCAGTAGGTAATATGCCTTGATTATAGTTTGAATCCTATAGCCGATATCGTACTGTTAATACTAGTACCGTGTTTAAACCAAATCGGGCTGTATAACTAGTCTAGGTATAGCTGTTAGGTCCAGAACATGACCATAGTCTTATATTGTGACGTTGTATACTATGAAATGTTCAAAATCTGACTTGGCTCAGTTTCACCATTTTCTGAGCCTAGCCAAGTTGATCGTTTATGCGTTTAGGGATTAGGTAAGCTCACAAAAACTTAAGTAAATATATTGATTGAATAAATTATTTGATTTATGAAAGAATTTTGAAGTTTCGGTGTCTGGTTTGATCGCAGGGTTCGTTTCCGTTTTCACACGGGTTTGATTATACAAAACGCGTACAATCCACCCGAATTCTCCGGAATTCTCGTAGAAAGTTCGTTTTTATCAAATTCATCCAAAAATAAGATATTTGACCACTTTTGACATTTTGACATACCAGTCAGTCTGTAAGGCCCCGTTACCGGTAGCCCTACTTTGGTGTTGGATTTACTCATAAACGCAGTTCTTAATATCAGAGTTAATTAAACATTCGCGGAACTTTAAAACATTCATAAAACATTACATATAAATCCATAACTTTGTCTTAATAAAACATATTGTGTTTCAATTCAATTATAAATACTAAAACGTCTTTAAGTCTTCAGATGCCAAACTTTATTCTTCTGCCACGTGCCCTCATCAAGCGAGCTGCCTCATCCTACTCACCTGCGTGCATACTAAAAGTCAGCTACGCTGAGTGAGTTCTAGTTAATCACGTATCGTATAATACATACACTTACCTACAATCATGCATCCGAAGATAGATAATAATTACTTTTCTAACTTAATTTCATTACATAATTTCATACGTATATTCATACTTTATTACTTTCATACTATATAGTTACTGTCCATTCTATCTCAGATATTATTAGGGTCTGGTCCCTCTTTCCTTTGTCTATCTCAGATATTATAAAGGGTCTGGTCCCTCCTTCTCTATCTCAGATATTATTAGGGTCTAGTCTCTCTTTCTTCATCTTCGTACATACTGTCTTTACATGCCCATAACATACACACTTTCTTTAATCATTCATACATATTCATATATTGTACGTATATCTATCATACACATTCATCTATCATAAACATACCTCCCTTGCAATATCCGAAGATCGTTCACGTACCGACAAGCTTTCATTGACATTTAAGATATACTCCTACACACTATCTGAGCTTCGAACTCAGATAACCAATCCATTCCCAAAACCACATCGAACCCTCCTAAGGTCATTACATACAAAGTAATAGGGAACTCATGTCCCTCTAATTCTATCTTACCATTTTTAACCATTTTCATTATTTTAATCGAAGTGTCACTAGCGGTTTCTACTATAAAGGTCTCAGACACTCGGAAACATTTCATTTTAGCTAATTTACTAAATGGAGTAGCTACGAAACTTTTATTCGCACCCGAATCAAATAATACGGAAGCTGAAATACCGTTTACCAAAAACGTACCAGTGACGACTTCCGGAATCTGCTTGGCTTGTTCTTGAGTCAGCATGTAGGCTCTAGTTCTTGGCCTAGCTTGATCGGCATCCTTCTTCCCACTACCTCCAGCTTCACCCTCGAAGCATTCTCTAGCAAAGTGGCCCGTCTTACCGCACTTATAACAAGCGGACTTGGCGGTACAATCTGGGGCATAATGTCCCACCTTCCCACACTTATAACAGGCATTCGACCCTAACCTACACTCTCCTCCATGAGTCTTACCACACTTATGACACACATCAGATCCTTTAACCCACTTGCACTCACCACTGTGCATTTTACCACACGTTTTACACGACTTCTTCTCCCATACTTTCTGCTTCTTATCCTTGGGTTCCATAATTGAGTACCGGGTCATTTGACGTTGACCCACTTCTTATCCTTCTTCTCTTCTTCTACCACAATATCATCCACAGTCCGGTCTGCATAAACCATCTCTGCAAGTTCGACAGCAGAGTCAAAAGTAGCAGGTTTACTCGTCTTGACTAGCATGCGGACTTTTTATGGCAATCCCCTCACATAGCACTTGATTCTTTTAGCCTCAGTGCTGACCATATCGGGTACCAACCTGGAAATTCGGTTGAACTCGGTGGTGTACTCACGATGTGTCATCGCTCCAACTTTCAAGTTCAGGAACTTCATCTCCGCCCTCTCAACTTCGGCGTCAGCACAGAACTTCTTCATAACCAGTTGCTTCAGATCCTCCCACTTCATTTCTTTGATCTCTTCACGGGTCTTCCTCTACTCCACACTCTCCCACCAATACATAGCTTCATCCTCGAATGATTGAGTAGCATAACCTACCGCCTGGTCGGGACGGCACTCGCTAATGCGGATAATTTTATCCATGGCGGTTATCCATTTGAGAGTAGCGATTGCATCTCCCAAACCACTCAGCTTTGGCGGGTCACATCCTTTAAAGGACTTATAGTTGCACCCACCTCGGCCCCTTTTCCTGCAATCGGCCTTCACAGACCTAAGGGATCTAGCTGAACCCCTTCATTGTTGTTAAGATTTCCTCCAGCTGCGCTTCCTTATTCTTCGGTGTTGGAAGCTGTTTCTACTGAAGGTTGTTGGGCACGACGAGGCCTGCCACATCGTCCAGTGCGGCCTCATGCTCCAACAACTTCTCTAGATCCAGCCATCGTATTCTGGAAAGGAAAACACAAATGTCATCACTCAAGGAACTATTTAGTACAAGGATAGTATTGCTAACAGGTAATAACAGTGGCCAGCTGTGATTAGCTGATCACGTTACTTTCCGTGTCATATACACTTCCTCTTATGAGTCTATTTGTGCTGATTCTACTCTAAACAGTTATTCAATCGAAAAATCAATTAATCCTATCCAAAACATTCACATATCCTTACTTTAGCAATTAAGCCAATATTAACATACATATTTAACCATACACTTTACCTTTACTGAGCTTGCTTGAGTGACACATGGCTATCTTGAACTGGCATCTTCCTTCTTTTTTTACTTAAATCCCATTCTCTGTTCGAGTCTAAGCATTTAGGATGCTTAAATCTCTCAAACTTTTCTCTGATACCAACTTGTAAGGCCCCGTTACCGGTAGCCCTACTTTGGTGTTGGATTTACTCATAAACGCAGTTCTTAATGTCAGAGTTAATTAAAACATTCGCGGAACATTAAAAAATTCATAAAACATTACATATAAATCCATAACTTTGTCTTAATAAAACATATTGTCTTTCAATTCAATTATAAATACTAAAACGTCTTTAAGTCTTCAGATGCCAGACTTTATTCTTCTGCCACGTGCCCTCATCAAGCGAGCTGCCTCATCCTACTCACCTGCGTGCATACTAAAAGTCAGCTACGCTGAGTGAGTTCTAGTTAATCACGTATCGTATAATACATACACTTACCTACAATCATGCATCCGAAGATACATAATAATTAATTTTCTAACTTACTTTCATTACATAATTTCATACGTATATTCATACTTTATTACTTTCATACTATATAGTTACTGTCCATTCTATCTAAGATATTGTTAGGGTCTGGTCCCTCTTTCCTTTGTCTATCTCAGATATTTTAGGGTCTGGTCCCTTTCTTGTCTATCTCAGATATTATTAGGGTCTGGTCCCTTTTTACTTCTCTATCTCAGATATTATAAAGGGTCTGGTCCCTCCTTCTCTATCTCAGATATTATTAGGGTCTGGTCCCTCTTTCTTCATCTTCGTACATACTGTCTTTACATGCCCATAACATACACACTTTTTTTAATCATTCATACATATTCATATATTATACGTATATCTATCATACACATTCATCTATCATAAACATACCTCCCTTGTTGGCACGTGCAATATCCGAAGATCGTTCACGTACCGACAAGCTTTCATTCACATTTAAGATATATATACATAACATATAAACCATATAAGGTGTCAGGTCCCGATTATGATGGTCGATTCGGCTCGGATCTTAATCAATTATGTCATAACTCACACAAAATTAATCGTGTTGACAAGAGAGTTAATGACGGGTTACTATATTTAGAAAGATGACCGTTTGATAAAGGCGGAATCAATAACAAACACACGGTTGCAATGAGTATTCAAAATACGAAGACACACAAAGGATTCACTCAAAAGATTTCCATTTATATAACGTTAATCATACAAAAGGATAATCAATTAGGGTTTAGTAGGAATCCTAGGACAGCCGTCACACACAAAATATTCTCTTAATTAATGTGTCGGTCTTATCCGTATTGTGCTCTGTCGCGTCTCCCTCTCTGGCGGCGTGCCCTAATTATTCTATTTATAGGCCTGCCAACCTAAGACAGGCTGTCATTCCTTCTAGAAACCCTATCCGATAGTACATATTCAATTTACATATTCAAAAATATACTAAGTGTAAAACAAGTCTTCCGGGTAGGCTTTTCATTAAACTTCAGTCTCCGGGTACGCAGTGTACTCGACCTTCCTTCAGACTTGGTAAACATAGAAGTGTACTCGGAATCAGTTTCCGGGTAGACTTTACTTAGAGAATATTTTACCAAGTAAAATATTCATCGAGTAGACTTCAATCTTCTTGGACTTATCAAACTTTGCTCGACAAATCCTTACGAGCAACCTTGTTCTTCTATGATCCTGTTCGGCTCATTGTCAGTTGAACAACTTATTGATAAGGCGTACTCGGGAGTACATACCTTACTTGAGCAGAACCTTACTCAATATAACTTAGAGATATTCCATCAACTCATCAAGTATACTCGGACCATAATTATTAAAGAATACCTAACCCGGTCTTCCAATTACTTGGCTTCTTGGACTTGGTTGACCAAACCTTACTCGGAAGAGTAAAATACTTGGTCTTGAAGAACAACCCTGCTTGACAAAGTGAACCTTACTCGGATATGCCAAATTAATGAACCTTACTCGAAAATCACTAAAAAGCATACCTTGCTCGGATATCCACTTAAGAAGACTATTTGAAGTAAATCTTGCCCGGAAGGCAAAATCTCGTACTCGGCTAAGTAAAAGCTTACTCGAAGGTCCAAGGTGTGCTCGGATTCAATACTTAGCAGTTTCTGAGGACGTTGAGAAGATTCAAATGTTACATATTCTTCGTTTAGGTCAAATCTCCTCATATGGGTCAAATTCTTGACCCAACATAAGGCATACACTTACCACTTAAGGTAAGTGTATTAACTAATCACATCTAGTATGCACACAGCCCCGAAAACATAACAAGGAAATGGGGCTAGAAACTCAACTGAATGCGGTTACATTCGCCTTTTATGGTAATCCCTTTCTTCAGTTGTGCACGGCTGATTGTATAATAATTACACGTATCAAATAACTATTACTACTCGCGTTGTATTTCTATCTTTATATAACCCACAGCGAACGGGGGTCCGGGGGCAGCGCCCCTGGCAGCGGGGTCTAGGGGCGGCAGCCCCTAGCAGGTTCCAAGGGGCAGAGCCCCTGGCTGGGGTCGAGTTGTCTTAACACATTTTTCACTAGGATTTTAATTTACTTCTCAGCGAGCTTAACTTTGGCGAACTTACTGTTCAGCGAAGTTAACATTGGCGAACTTACTGTTCAGCGAAGTTAACATTGGCAAACTTACTGTTCAGCAAAGTTAACATTTGCGAACTTGGTAACAGGAGAACTTATACCTTAGCGAACTTGGTAACAGGCGAAATTATACCTTAGTGAACTTAAGTGGCGAAGTTTAACAATGGCGAACTTAGCTTGAAGGCGAAGTTGCTCAGTAGTGGTTACTGTTCGCTCTAAAACCCCTTAATCATAATCGTTTCATCGTGAAATCCTTGAATGCGAGTTTGACCAAACCCGTAAACATTCTCATGTTCATTTTCGGGTAAAACTTGACCCGTAACAGCATAAATCATGAAACTTTATGGATTAAACGTTTAATACTAGATCTAGGGTTCATTGTACACAAGCTGCACATGCTTGCAGGTCTAACGAGTTCGTTTTAGCATCAAGTTCGCAACTTTACGTTTCGTTTATATCCGATCTATACTCGTTCTAAGTTTCAAGACTAAACGTTTATAAAAACATAAACTTTAGGATCAAAACATACCTTTATGCGATCGGTGTGGTCGCGTTTTGCTTGGTTATATTGTATCTGGCTCGTATAGTGAAGATTTAATAATGGTTGGCTTGATCTTTGGACTCGAATCCCGTCTCTCTCTCACGGCCGTATGTAAGGTGTAGGGCGTGTGTGTTTTGGAGTGTGTAGAGATTAGGATGGAAATGAATGAGGGTTTAGGGTTTTAGGTTGGTTTAAGGGGTATTTATATCCCTTAAAGCCTATGGATCTAAGGCCCATTACCCTTTAATCCATCATAATTAACCCAAGTCCATGATATTTTCCTTGCTAGCATTAATTACTCATTTAGGCTCGATAACTAAACGCGACTTTCTTTTATTAAATATGAAAATTTAGGATGTTACACAGTTCGTTAAACAAAAAATTGTCGGCTTCGTTAAAATAATGATAGTTTAAATATTTGATTAATCATAAATAATTATGTACTTATATATAAATTATGGAAATTTTTGTAAAAATAAATTAAAATATGGAAAACTTTATAAAAATAATTTCAAAAATTTTAAGATTAATTATCTATTTATAAAAATTTATTAAATGTGTTATACTTAAGTAATAAATATCCCGTTTATATCAAACGACATCTGAAAAATGAGATAAATTTTCCAAGTGGTCTCAATATCATCACATAGCTCATGAAAAATCTCTAGAATCTAACTCTTTAGAAAAAAAGCCCTTTCACGCGTTTTTCGGCTATTAAAACTCGATTAAAACACAAATGCACAAAAAATACATAGACATCTCCAATTTTCCCCAAATTTTTCCTGTCATCTTAATATATAATTTATGAGTCCCAATCCAAATTTCATAATTTTTCATGAAGTTTGCCTATTTTTTCCGAACAAACGCCAATAAACGGTAATAAATTCCTCAAATATTCCCTGTTTATCAAAAAATTACCAAATTTTAACAGGGACTCACTTATGTGATCCCTGATGTCCCTAAAAAGTTTCATAACCTAAAAATAAGCACGTCACAATTGAAGCACAAACAATCCCTAAACGTGTAATACAGTATTACCTTGTCGGTTTTCGGTGATTTTCGATAGTTTAAACAACTCTCCGGGTCTTGGGTTGCAAACTCAGTGTATCTACATATCATATAACATCAAACCAAGCATAAATCATCCATTGAATAACCTTGTTAACTAGGGTTTCGGTTTTGGTTTCAAACCGAACTTTCAAACCGTAAAAACATTATATTCATGTTCTAATCCGCGTTTTGACCAAAAATCTATATGATACTGCTTTATGGACATTTTTAACATCAAAAAATAATTTTACTTGATTTTTATGGTTTTAGAATGGTTAAACATGTTTAAAACTAATCAAGGGTTAAATTTTCATGTTTAAACTATATTAACCAAGCTTGAAATCACAAGAATTTAGATGGATACCTTTAGGGTCAGGGTTTTAAAACGAAGAAGGACTGCTGAGATTGTTCTAGGATGTGTTTGGAATGAAGAAAAATATCTAAAGCCTATCTTACTTAACAAGTTATTCAAAGGGGTTTCCCCTAATCTTGCGTACGCCAACAATAAGGGCCCATTGGGCCTCTCTTTGGCCCAATGGTGCCTTGGTATTCGTGCCACGCATAAATGTCGGTCCAAAATTTGATTCGGGTTCGGTTTTTCGCATGAAAACTACTTCGAGTGCGAAAAACAGTGCGAAAACGAGTGTTTTTCAGTCCATTTTTGTAAAATAAGAAAAACGTATTGACTCATTGTAAAAATCCAAAATATTTTCACTAATAGCTTAGAACATGTCATATAAGTCTTTTATAAATCTTTTTCGGCTTAACGTATGCTACAATGCTCGTTTTGATGTTAATGATTGCGTTTAAACTTATAGCGTAACAATAAACGAAACCTTTTTCGTTTCAATGGTTTTAAATGTACTGGGGCCTAAATATCAATATGTTAGCCTCTATAATATATATATAACTCATATATGACCCCTCAGTATATATACAGGTCATAATCAGTATTGGTCGGTTACTCGTTTTATTGCTACGAATTAACCGAATTATCGTTTACTCGCTACGTAATGAATAAGATATACCTCGTTTTGTCATGAACGTCACAGAATATTTGGGCAAGGGTAAGAAGTTATATTATGATACAGTGAACAATGTTAAAACAAAGAGTGAGAATAGAAATGAAAATGTTGACAAGGCAGAGAAAAAGAAATTAAATGAATAGAAGAAGGCTCCAATGATCAAACAACCTACCAGAGTTAAACCTGATAAGACTATTAAATCTGTGAAATTAGTTGACCATGAAAAGTTAACAGAGTGTGAAGATAAAGTTAAAAGGGAAGTGTTCAAGAGAGAAATCAAAGGATTAGAATAGTCATGAGACATTATTGTTAAAGCATGGTTTTGAACCACAAGGATTTCTATGGAAACCCAGAAATGAAACAAAAGTGACATGTGAAACATCAGTAACAAGTGTGAAGAGAGAATTTGTCATTGAAGAATGCAAGAGCATAGTTCCATATGTGGGAAGATCTTATGAAACTGGATATGAAACAAATGATCCTGATGAATCTTGTTAAATTGTCTATGAGTACCCCAAACTCAATGCAACAATTGTTAATGTTGCTGATGATTTCCAAGCTGATCCAGCTTGTATTTCATCACTTATCTAATTATTTTCTTTGATTTGTGAAGGAACAGTCCACACCAATTAATGATGTATGGTATATGGACAATGGATGTTCCAGACACATGACATGTGACAAGAGGTCGCTGGTGAACTATGAAGACAAGTTTATTCGACCTGTTGCATTTGGGATTGATAAAAATGGAGGGAAAATTACGGGGAGAGGCATTCTAACTAATGGCAAAGTGTCATTTGACAATGTGTTAATTGTGAAAGGATTACAATATGACCTTTTGAGCATATCACATATGTGTGATAAAGGTTATAAGGTTGGATTTGATGATTCTCATTGTTTCATCTTCAAACCTGACTTTATAATTCCTCCTGATATGATTATGATGATGGCTCCTAGAAATGGAAACTTATATGAACTGAGAATGAAAGATGCCATTTCTAGAGGTGGTACTTGTTTTGGGTCAAAGGCCACTGAAAATGAAACAAAGTTGTGGCACAGAAAGCTTTGTCATGTAAATTTAAAGAATATGAACAAACTTGTTATAGGTGAGCATGTCATTGGTTTACCAACAAGGGAGTTCAAGCTGGATGACATGTTCATATCATGTCAAATAGGAAAGCAGCATAAATAATCTCACAAGACAAAGCTCATAAACTCCATTAAACAAGTGCTGGAAATGCTTCATATGGATCTCTTTGGTCCCGTGAGTATTCCTAGTATTGGAAAGAATAGATATTTTATCGATTATTGATGACTTTTCAAGATATACTTAGGTTTACTTTTTGAATTCCAAGGATGAGGCTGCTGAGTTAATTAAAGTTTGTGTGATAATGATTGAGAATCAACTAGAAGTGAGGGTGAAGCTAATGAGAAGTGACAATGGGAATGAGTTCAAAAATGGGGTCATGGTTGAATTCTGTCAAGCAAAAGGAATTCTTCATCAATTTAGTGCCCCTAGAACTCCTGAACAAAATGGGGTAGCAGAAAGAAAAAATAGAACACTCATTGAAGCTGCAAGAACCATGTTAGAAGATGCTTATTTTCCTTGTTACTTTTTGGGCAGAAGCAATCAATACTGCCTGTTATGTTCAAAATAGGGTTCTTGTCAACAAAAGGCAAGACAAAACTCCCTATGATATTTTGTTAAAAAGAAAACCCTACATCAAGTTTCTCAAGTGTTTTGGATGTAAGTGCTCATTGTTGAATACCAAAGACTACCTGAACAAGTTTCAATCAAAATCTTTAGATTGTTTCTTTGTTGGATACTCCGCACACTCAAAAGCTTATAGAGTATACGCGAAAGATCAGTTGAGTGTGATTGAATCGTCTGATGTAATATTCAATGAAAACCAATTTAATACAGTTGATGGAGCATCCTGGCTGTTTGATCTTGAAAAGTTAATCAAGTCTCTCAAGATTTATCCTTAAGACTTTGATGAAACTTTGTATAGAACAGGTGTCCAAGAAGAAAATTCAGAAAAGAAGGTTGATTTGGACAAATTGTGGTCAAAAGTTGTTGACATAAATGCTAAATACTCCTTTGATAAACATGCTTCTGATATTGAATCAGAAGATTATCAAAATAATAATCTTGAGCAACCACCTGTTCAAGAAAGTCCTGTAATGGGCGATGTGCAAACAGACAACCAAAATGTTCAAGAGCAATTTGTCAATAATGAAGTTCAACCTGATGACTCGAA
>NW_027503119.1:0-47570 GCF_021521415.1 Bidens hawaiensis | reverse complement strand
AAGAGAAGAGGAGCTGGAGAATGGCTCAACTTCATAGATCAAAGAGGACAGAAAAACTGAAAAGAATGGACATAGCTGAAAGAGATTATCAAATGACTGTCAGATATGAGAATCCATTGTCTAACATAAATACATGCATAAGTCTGGGAAGAAGAATGAGACGCCCCCAACTACACAGTACAGAAAAATGGCATTATAGCTGAAATTGAATACAAGGAGAATGCTGATCATTTTGTACTAAGAAACTCTGATGGAAAAATATTGGGGATCATTAAGAAAGATGAAGACTTGACCTGCCTGCATAATGAAGATCTTATAGACATAAGGGACTTGGTTATTCCAGAAAGTCATATTCACTACCAAGCCCTTAATATCTTCAAAATGAAAGCTGCTTCTGAGATAGTCAATCGAAGACAAGCCGTTCATAATGTAAGAAAGAAACAAGATCAGTAGAATAGGCTTTGTGATGTAATGTCTTTCGGACAGCTTTTGAATATGTAATCTGCTTATGTTATTTGATTATGTAAATTTGACTTTGAATTTGATGTGTATTTTTGACTAAGTGTAAGTAACCTTAGAAAATGTTTTGGGTCAGCTGAGGTGTTCCAATCTAGGGGGAGATTGTTGAGTCAAACAATTGACCTAAGGGGGAGATTGTTGAGTCAAAGATTTGACCAAATGAAGTACATGTAAGATTGGAATCTTCTCAACCTCCTCAGAATTCGCTAAGTATGGATCCGGGCACACCTTAGACATCCGAGCAAGCTTTTACTTAGCCGGGTACGATATTTTGTCTATCGGGCAAGGTTTACTTCAAGTAGTCTTCTTTAGTGGATATCCGAGCAAGGTTTGCAAAATAGTGCATTGCCGGGCAAGGTTCACTAGTTTATGTATATCCGATCAAGGTTCACTTTATCAAGTAAGTCTGTTCTTCATAGCCAAGTAAGGTTCTCTCCCGAGTAAGCTTTTGGCTAACCTAGTCCATGAAGCCAAGTAATTGGAAGACCGGGCAAGGTATTCATTAATAATAGTGATCCGAACAAGCTTGATGTAAATGAAATATCTTTAAGTAACATCGGGCAAGGTTCAACTCAAGCAAGGTATTATACTCCCGAGTACACTTTGCTAATAAGTTATTTTATAGCAAAGAGTTGAAATGGTCCATCGAAAACAAGGTTGCTCGTAAGGGTTGGTCGGGAAAAGTCTGGCAAAGTCAAGAAGACTAGAGTCTACCCAGTGAGTATTTTACTTTGTAAAATACTCTTCAAGTAAAGTCTACCCGGAAACTGATCCCGGGCACACTTCTATGTTACCAAGTTCCAAAGGATGGCAGAGTACACAGCGTACTCGGAAAGTGAAGATTAATGCAGAGCCTACCCGGAAGACTTGTTTTACACTTAGTTTATTTTGAATATGTAATTTGAATATGTACGATTGTATTTAGGGTTTCTGGAAGGAATGACAGCTGTCCTAGGATGACAGGCTATAAAAGGAATAATTAGGGCACACCTCCACAGAGACACGAGACGAGGACACACAATCCGGATAAGGCAGAGACACATTAATTAAGAAAGAATATTGTGTGGCGGCTGTCTTTGTACGGATAAACCCTCCTTCAAGAAAACCCTAAATCGATTAATCCTATTTGTATGATGAAGGTTATATAAATGGAAATCTTTAGAGTGAATCTTGATTGCGTTGGTTATCATTGAATACTCACTAAGCAACCGTATGTTTGTTATTGATTCCGCCTTTAACAAACGGTCGTCTTTCTAAATATAGCAACCCGACATTAACTCTCTTGTCAACACATTAATCTGTGTGAGTTATGACATGATTAAGTAAGATCCAGCTGAAATCGAGGGATCAGACATGCTTCATCAGCAAACTGTTGTGATGTGGAAGCAGCATTATTTCCAATGTTCAAGTTTTGAAACAAAGTTTCAAATCTTACTTCTCTTGTGGCATGTTCTTGACTTTGATCTTGCTGGTTGCTAGGATCCTCCTCATTCAAGATATGATCATCTTGAACTTCCTGATTGTCTTGATCACCATGTTCTTGATCTTGTCCTGGATTATTACCTTGGTCTTGATCTTGAACTAGTTCATTTACAATAGTTAAGGGATCCTTAATGAATCTATATTCAGTCCTTTTACCAGCAACCTTGGACCACAATTTGTCCAAACCAATCTTCTTTTGATCATTCTTTTCATGCACACTTGTTTTGTAAAAAGTTTCATCAAAGTCTTCAGGATAAATCTTGAAATACTTGATTAGCTTCTCAAGATCAAATAGCCGTGATGCTCCATCCAATGTATTGAATTGATTTTCATTAAATATCACATCATAGGACTCAATCACACTCAAATGGTCTTTCACATAGACTCTATAAGCTTTTGAGTGTATTGAATACCCAACAAAGAAACAATCCAAGCATTTTGATTGAAACCTTTTAATATAGTCCTTGGTGTTCAACAGTGAATATTTGCAACCAAATGGCTATAGAAACTTGATGTAGGGCATTGTTTTAAACAAAATATCATAGGGAGTTTTGTCTTAACTTTTGTTGAGAGTACTATGTTCTGAACATAGCAAGCAGTGTTGATTGCTTCGGCCTAAAAAGTGACAGGCAAGAAAGCATCTGCTAGCATGGTTCTTGCAGCCTCAATGAGTGTTTTGTTTCTTCTCTCTGCAACCCCATTTTGTTAAGGAGTTCTAGGGGCACTGAGTTGTTGAAAATTCCTTTGCATTGCAAACTCATCCATTACCCCATTCTTGAACTCAGTCTCATTGTCACTTCTCATGACCTTCACCCTAACATCCAACTGACTCTGAATCCTTGTCACATAACCTTTTATCAAATCAGCAGCCTCATATTTGGAACATAGGAAACAAACCCATGTGTATCTTGAGAAATCATCAATTATCACTAGACAATATCTCTTTTTGCCAATACTTGGAACACTCACATGACCCAATAGATCCATATAAAGAATTTCAAGCACTTGATCAATTGAGTTTATAAGCTTTGTCTTGTGTGATGATTTGTGTTGCTTACCCTTTTGACATGAAATGCATTTTTCCTCAAGTTTCAACTCCCTTGTGGGTAAACCAATTACATGTTCACCTTTCACAAATCTGTTCATGTTCTTTAAATTGACATGACAAAGTTTTCTGTGCCACAATTTGGTTTCATTTTTAGTGGCCTTTGATACAAAACAAATACCTCCCCTTGAAATGGCATCTTTCATATTCAGTTCATACAAGTTACCATTTCTTGGAACCATCATCATAATCATGTCCGGAGGAATCACAAAGTCAGGTTTGAGAATAGAGCAATGAGAATCATCAAACCCACCTTATAACCTTTATCACACATTTGTGAGATGCTCAAAAGGTTATATTGCAATCCTTCAACATAGAATACATTATCAAAAGTAACTTTCCCATTTGTGAATATTCCTTTCCCTATAATTCCCTCCATTCTCATCACTCCCAAATGCAACAGGTCCATCAAAATTCTTTTCATAATTCACTAGTGACCTCTTATCACATGTCATGTGCCTAGAACATCCATTCTCTATATACCATACTTCATTAATTGGTGTGGACTGTCCTTGCACATATAAAAAAAATGATCAGTGAAGTAATGAAGTGCATGCTGAAACAACTTGCAAATCATCAGTGACATTAACATGTGTTGCATTAGGATTGGGAACGGGTTTAGGATCCTCATAAACAACTTCACAAGAATCAGAATCATCTAATTCATATCCTTTATCATATATGTTTCCCACATATGGAATGATACTCTTTTAGTCTTCAATGACATATTCTTTATTCACATTTGTCACTACAGTTTCATTCCTTGGTTTCCAAAGGAATCCATGGGGTTCAAATCCATGTTTCAATAAGAATCTCTCATCACCATTAAGCTCTCTTGGCTTCTTCTTTGTGAACACTTCTCTTTTCACTTTCTTTTCACCTCTTGGCTAACTTTCAGATTCATCAGACTTCACAGACTTGGAGTCTTTGTTAGGAACAATCCTGATGGGTTGTGTATTCTTTTTCACTTGTTGAACAACATTCTTCTTTGCTTTCTTATCAACAGTCTCAGTCTTCTTCTCACTCTTGACAGTTTCTTCAATTTTCTTGACAGTTTCTTTAACTACTTCATCTGGAATTGTCTTACCTTTTCCCAAGTACTCATCATACTTCTTCTTGTATAAACAATAAAATGAAATCTTGTCCAAACATTGTGGTGTCTGGTACATGAAATGCTTTGAAAGTGAATCTTTCATGACATCAATCAGTGTGATGTCCATATACATCACATTTCTCGTACCATACTTTTCCTTTAAAGCTATCATTAGACTTTCCTTTCTTGAATCTTTCACTTGGTCTTGGAGGATCAACACCAATTATCTTTTATGAAGAAAGAACATCAAAGTTAATTGAAAAGGGCACAAGTTCTTCAATCTTGATCTCTCGCCTTTCAACAGTGCTCTTTACAAAAGTTATTCTTTCCAAATTGATTGGCTCATCATCAATACTTGCTTTTAATCTTTCTTGACTTCTCTCATACTCTTCCATTGTTTCAACTTCACCAATATCAAACAATTCTTGGCTTGAAAACACAGGGTAAACTGGAATGAGCTATTCATTTGTAACAATTTCTACAGTTTTCTTCTTGTTGTTACCCTTTATCTTCTTCAGTACTTCTTTACTTGGTGGCTTCACAGCATTGTAACTAACCTTTGATCTACCACATATGTCAAATGACACATGTTCCCTTCTCATTTGTTCATGATGTTTTCTCATCTTAGGTGTGATGTTTGGTAAAATAGGGATCTTGCTTGGTGGACTTGAATTATTTGAACCTTCAACACTTGAATCACTCAAGTCATCCACATTCAAAAATTCGTCATCAAAGTCATCTTTAGAAACTTGAATACCAATGGACTTTTCTTCTTTCACATCTTTTTTCACCACAAATTCTCCATTTTCATCAACTTCAACTAACTTATAGTTTTCAATGAATTCTTCCTTATCTTTGAACACATCTCTGAATTGATTAAGATATGCCTCTCTTTTATCCTTATCAACTTTCAATGAATAATTGTTATTGAAAGGTGGAGAAACAACCTTATATCTATCTTCCTCCTTGATTTTGTTCAGAATCCCACATATATTTCCTGTTGAGACTAGATTTTTCAAGAAGTGATTCTCAACCTGAAGTGTGGTATTCTTCACTTTTTCATCAATAACCATCTTTCTCAACCCATCAATCTCAGACACATATCTAGACTGCTTTCTATAACTATCCATGCAGTCTTGCTCAAGACTTTTGATCCTTTCCTCATAGGTTAAATCACTTGATTCATGCACATTAATCATGCTTTGATTCTTGAAACATTCACTATCAAGCTTCACTACTTTCATTTTTAATGATTCAATTGTTTCAAGTAATTCAAGTGTTGAGTCTAAATGTACCTGAGAAGTAGAGGTTTAAGCTTCATTCTCAATTTTGGCCGTAAATGCCACATTTTCCTTCTCAATTTCATTGGCATGATCACTCCAGTCAAAGTTCCCTTCTTGTTGTTGAGCTGTCACTGCCACTTTACCTTGGTTTCTAGGTTGATTGACATTGTTGTTTCTTTTGTTGTTGGTAGGAGCTTGTGGAGGGTTCTGATTGTTATTTCTTTGATAATTCTGGTTTTTGGGAACAACTTATTGGTTATGTTGTGATTGTTGGTTGTTGAAGTTGTTATCGTGGTTTCTTTGCTGACCTTGCCGTTATTGGTAGTGGTTTCTTGGTTGATTAACTGATTGTTTTGGAATTTTCTTGGTTGGTTGCACTCCCTTGAAATATGTCCTGGTTGTTGACAGTTGTAGCAGATAGCTTTTGATTTGTCAAAACCTATTCTTTCATTATGACCAGATATAAGAGACCTTCTTGTTATGTTGAACAATCTTTTGCTTCTTAATGCCAACATAGCAGCCTGCCATTTTAGATCCATGTCCTCTAGATCATCTGCATCAATTTGCTCAAGATCATCTTGAACAACAATGGTATGGATCATGTTCTTGGCGACAAAAGCATTGTATGAAACTGTGAACATTGAGAACAAGGATTGGTATTCATTTCCTTGACCAACACCATTACCATTACCATAAGGTGGATGCCCACTAGCCATTGAGGCAGAGTCATTATCATCAATCAGCTGGACATTGAACCTTGATTGTCCACCCTAATTACTTAAACTTCCAGCAAAACTCCTTGGTGTATCACCACCATGTTCACTTGGTTCTTCAATAATTGGAATTTGTTGTTGGTTCTTTGTGGACAAATTACCCATTGGTGCTATGAGAGCATTGGACACTTGAAAACAGGGCTTATCTTCCTTGATCTATTCATTTTCAATCATCTCTATCTCTGCTGCTTGCAGGAAGCATATCACATCATCAAGCTTGAGTGCATCATAGTTTGGTTTCCGCCTAATGAATTTGTTGGTAGTATACCATTCTTTTGATAAAGATAACAGCAATTTTGTGTTCAAATCAGAATCAGTCACCACATAATCAGTTGTCCTGATATCATTGACAATGATCAGGAATCTTTCCAATACAGACTTCAGTCTTTCACCATATTTATACTTGAATCGGTCAAGTTGTTGTTTTAGCCTTTGTTTCTTGATATTTTTCATTTATGTGTTCCCTTCAAACATTTACAACAAAGCATCATACATGGGATTAGCAGTTGTACGGTGAGCAACTTTGGTCAGAATCTCCCATGATAACCCCAATTTCAGCATGGCTAACGCTCTGTCATCAACCTTCTTCATTCTAGCTTCAACAACCGGGTTGTTGTTTGTTCCATCAGCCACATAGGGTCCATTCTTTATAGATTGCCACATCTCTACATCGTTGTAGCATACTGCGACTTCAAACAGCACTTTCCATTTGATAAAGTTCTCCTGTCCGTACAATCTGGGAATTTTGTTAGTAGACACTTCTTGCTCGTCTTATCCAGACATCTTTTTGGTCATTTATTACATTTATTTTAACAATAAAGAAAACTTAGCAAATATTTAAATAAAAACATAAATATTCTTTTGAAAATGATCAGATCTGTGGATGAAATCCTTATATCTGATATATCCGGACAAATTAGAGCAAGATTAATGACAAAGAAATGAAGATCTAAGAGAGAAAAACACTTTAAACCTCAAACCAAGTGGAAATTTGAGAAATGAAAAACAGGAAAGCTGACGTCACTAATCAATTAAACAGTAGTCAGCTGACGTCATTCATCGTCTTCAAATCAGCAATAATCAACATAAATCAGCAACAGTTCTTCACCCGAATAGCAATATTAGCTCAGACACCACTTGTCGGTCCCGTTTATATCGATCGATCACTATGTCGTAACCCACACATTAAGTGTCGACAGGAGGGTTAACGACTTGCTATTTTGGGAAAGAACAATAGGGTATTAATGGTGGAAATACTAACACACTAAATGTTGCTTACTAGGCACAAAAGTAATAAACACACATTGTAGCTAAAAGATTTCCATTAATATAATATGTTAGAAACAACAGGAAATCGTTAGGGTTTCAGAATGGAATGTTTATCCGTACGTGATAAAGACAGTCGTCAAATCAATATCAGGTGTAAGTTCTGGGTGTCGTGTGTCATAGGCGTGCCCTAAATTATTCCTTTTATAGGCATGCCCTGACAGCTTTCATTCCTTCTAGAAACCCTAATGATTGTTACATAATCATAAGAACATATTACAAAAAAATTCCTAGTGTAAACAGGTCTTCGGGTAAGCTTTGCAACTTCTGTCTTCTTCGAGCAGACCTGGTAACCATAAACTATGCTGGGGAACAGTTCTCCGAGGAGACTTTACTTAGAATATTTTCCTAAGAAAATAGGAAAATATACACCTAGCAGACTTCAATCCTCTTGACCATAGCAAACTTTGCTCGATATGATCCTACGAGCAAACTTGTTCTTCAGAAATCCTTTCAACTCTTTGTTAACTTTAACTTATTGAACAAACCAAAGTGTGCGTGTAACACTGTAGCTTGTGCTGGTAGCACTGTAGCTTGCTCTAAGTTTAACCTTTCTAGAATAAGTCCTTAATATATTTCTTTATCAACTTTCTTCAAGCTTGCTGGGACCACTGTTTATTAAATAAACATTGCTAGATCTTCCAAAATACTTGGTTTCTTTAGCTTGGTTTAGCCAAGGGTTTGCTAGGAAACAAACCATGCTTGACTTGAAGAACAACCTTGCTATACAAAGTGAACCTTGCTCGGATTAACACTTAAGAGGAATTCTAGAGAATAACCTTACCGGGAGGCAAAATACTTTGCTAGGATAAGTAAAAGCTTTCTGGGAGGCTTAAGTATGCTCGGTATCCATACTTAACCATTTTTAGAGAGTTTGAGAAGATTTCAATCTTCATGTTGTCTTTTCTAATCCTTTAAAGCACATATCAGTTAAGATCAAACAAATATTCATGCACACAATCATCATTCTCACACATAAGACAAACATAACTCACTCAAGACCATAGAGATAATTAGTCATATTCAAGCACATATCACTAAATGTTGCTTACTAGACACAAAAGTAACAAACACACACTGTAACTCAAAAGATTTCCATTAATATAATATGTCAGAAACAACGGGAAATCGATTAGGGTTTCAGAATGGAATGATTATCCGTACGTGATAAAGACAGCCGTCAAATCAATATAAGGTGTAAGGTCTGGGTGTCATGTGTCATAGGCGTGCCCTAAATTATTCCTTTTATAGGCATGCCCTGAAAACTGTCATTCCTTCTAGAAACCCTAATGATTGTTACATGATCATAATAACATATTACAAAAAAAAATCCAAGTGTAAACAAGTCTTCGGGTAAGCTTTACAGCTTTTGTCTTCTTCTAGCAGACCTGGTAACCATAAACTGTGCTTGGAACAGTTCTTCGAGCAAACTTTACTTAGAATATTTTCCTAAGAAAATATTCACCTAGCAGACTTCAATCCTCTTGACCATAGAAAACTTTGCTCGATATGATCCTACGAGCAAACTTCTTCTTCAGAAACCCCTTCAACTCTTTGTTAACTTTAACTTATTGAAAAAACCAAAATGTGCTGGTAACAGTGTAGCTTGTGTTGGTAGCACTGTAGCTTGCTATAAGTTGAACCTTGCTTGAATAAGTCCTTAATATATTTCTTTATCAACTTTCTTCAAGCTTGCTGGGACCACTGTTTACTAAATAAACCTTTCTAGATCTTCCAAAATACTTGGTTTCTTTAGCTTCGTTTAGCCAAGAATTTGCTAGGAAACAAACCATGTTGACTTGAAGAACAACCTTGCTAGAAAAAGTGAACCTTGGTCAAATTAACACCTAAGAGAAATTCTAGAAGATAACCTTACCAGGAAGGCAAAATACATTGCTAGGATAAATAAAAGCTTGCTGGGAGGCTTAAGTGTGCTCGATATCCATACTTAGCCATTTTTAGAGAGGCTGAGAAGATTCCAATCTTCATCTTATCTTTTCTAATCATTTCTTCGACCCAATAGTCCAGCTAGACGGCCAAAGATTTATCGAATTCTTCTCCTTCAAAGGTACCTCACCTTAAGGTACTTTTTCCTTTGATTTCTGAGATAATGAGTGACCTAGCCACACAAACCACCACTTTAGCTGACCCACACATAGGATCCCCCACCTCCCTAACCAAAACCTTAGAAGCCCTTAAAGCCAAACAAATCAAGTTAACAACAGCCCAAACCTCAACCTCACCTAAAACCAAATCAAAAACCAAACTCACTTCACCACCAAAAGCCCCAACCAAAACCAAGCCTAGAATAGTCCTTAGAACAAAACCCAAACCAAAGAAGCCTTCCCTTAGAGACGAACCCGTCACTTCTCCCGAAACCTCACCAACCCGCTTAGATGAACCTATGCCTTGAATGTTTGAAGACATTCCCATGACCACCCAAGCCGAAACATTCACATCCCCTAGGACCACCGCACCCGTTACCTCACCGACATACCAATTCACCTCACCAATTAGAGGTACTACATTATGGTCCTCTACATTTACAACATCTAGCCTAACCCAAACCACCACCTCCACCATCGAAACAACAACCACAGCAACAAGCCTACCCTTAACCATAACCAAATCATTCCCTACCTTGACCCTAACCTTACCAATACCAACCACACCACACTCAACCACACTTCCCTCAACCCTTAGAAGCCATGTCATTGTTGTCACTCCCATCTCTAGTGGGAAATCGAAGAAGTCGCTAGTGTTTCGAGATCCTATCATCGATAGGATTAAGGCATTGGAAGAAGCTAACGAGAATCGTGCAAAGCGAGAGCTCATGTTGATCAAGTTTCTCAAAGATCAACAAGCTATAAACCAAGAAGTCACTAGACAACGTGACACTTTGGCCAATCAGTTGGCCACTTTACAGAAACAACGTGACATGGATCAAGCAAGAATTGCAAGTCAGAAGGATTGGATTAACCGGTTGCAGCAAAGAATCAGCAACCAGTAAGAGTTGATCAACAAAAACTCTTTGCAAAATGCTGATTAACACATTGGGTTAGAAAAGCTTGAATCAAGGGTTAAAAAGCTAGAGACTAATCTTCCTTCCTCTTCTACATTTGTAAGTGAGTTCAGAAGGGAACTTGATTCCACTCTTGATAAAGTATGGATAGACTTTGAGTGTCTAGGCTCAAGAGTCAGTAGGTTGGAAGGTGGAGAAAGTCGGGATGTGAGCAGGTTGTTGGGAGAAAGTGTTAGGTTGCGTGGGATGATATCGCTGGAACGGATCTTTCAAGGGAAAAATAGTGTAAGTCCTTGGAACGGATCTTTCAATGTGATATCAACGATATTGTTGTTAAGAGGAAATTAACAAGAGATGGTTAAATATAAAACAATTAAACACGTAAAGAACACTAGCACAATGCTTCAAAACACACGTATATTATGTCTGGTGCTTAAGCACGATCTTACACAATAACTCGTTCAACAACGTTATGAACGGCCAACCATTAACAACCTAAATACAATGTATATGTAAGTACTACACCCTAGCCCAACATAAACCAAAATACCACAGAGATCTCTTGGATCTCGGTTCACATACGGGCCCAAAACAGGATATAAGCAAGCCCAAAACTAAAGTACAAACCAAACTAATGTAAGCCCAACAGATAGCGCGCAGAACAGGGTCAAGTGAACGAGTCATTGGACAATTGATACCTTGCTGTTATGGAGGTGATGTGGTTGACAGATGAAGATGTTGAGAACTTGAGGATGCAGTTGATGGAGACCTGTTGAGGGTTTCTTCGTGTAGCTGAGCCAAAGTCCGAGCAAAGTATTCGACGACAAACTTGTAAGTTCTAATAGACGGATCTTTCAATGTTATATCAACAATCTCGATGTTATTGAGGAATATACACAAGATGATTCAAGACAAACGATTAATCATGTAAGAGCACACGGGATGCTTCAAAACGTACGTATATTAACGTCAGATGCTTCAGCACTTGTTACACAAACACATGTTAAACAACTACTAATGAACGGTTAACCTAACCCTACATACAATATGACTATAAAAATGGACTACACCAAGCCCAACAAAAGCCAAAAGCCCACCGAGATCACAAGGATCTCAGTTTACATACACGCACACAACACGATAAAAAACCAAACGCCAAACTAAGTACAAACCAACTAATATTTATCCAACAATCTCCCCATTGGTTTATACTTCGTCTTCAGTCGTGCTCCAAAACATTAGCATCAGCTTCTCTATATCCTCCATACCACAAACCCGTTCTGATTATCGATGTCACCATCCCTGTATATTCTTTGGCAGCAGCCTCAAATAGTGGTTTAGCAATAATCTGAAAGTTGCTCAACGTCTTGATGTCTCGCTCATGAAACTGCAGTAGATCACGCGGGTCAACAAAAAGATATTGGCCTTTTCTAAGACGAACAACAGTATCAGTTTCACTATCGTATGTCTATAATTTCATTCCATCAAGTGATCCTTCTGTAATCGAAGTGGATCGAGGAATGTGAGTTTCTTTGTTGGTAGCGGGCCACATCACATTCACCATCGTCTTTCCAGTCTTTGGATCATGAACTCCCTTTGCTTTCTTCAGAAATGATTCAGCCATTGTCATGTTCGGGTATCCTTCATCAACTTGTCTCCTTAAGAAGTTCCAGAAGTTTGTAGCTTTCTTGTCATGATTTGGATTATGGAAAGGATCATTAATAAGGTCACTGAGATCTAACTTTGTCCAGGATCCAAAATCATTCATTTTCTTGTAGTACTCGGTATTCCCAGACTTTTGTTTCACCCACCACATATCCTTATCAACGTCAAATCCCCATGACATAACGCCAGATTGATCACCATACTTATCTATACTTATCTGATAATCCTTTCTTGAATGTAACAATGAACTTATCTAGGTGATCGGAAGACTCAATGTTCTAGTTAGAATTCTTCATAATAAGTATCTTCTTTTGAAGTCTGTCAGATTGCTCGGTTGTTCTTGAAGGTGTAGAGAAATATTGTTCCAGTGGTTCAGATGCGTCAATATTTGAAGTCGGACGTCCACTGGAACTGCCACCTTGATCTACAACGGGTGTCTTGAGACAACTTCTTCACTGCTTTTAAATTCATCTCCAAACTTTTGAACAAGTTTCTGTTGGAGGTCCAGATACATAGTAGTAAGACCACCCAATTAGACTGAAGCTCTTTGATCTTTGAATTTTTATCTGTGTTGCTAGCTTCAAGTTCTTGGATTCGCACATCCTTCACAACTGAATCTTGTTCAAGTTCAAAGACTCGAGGTTGAAAGGCTTGTAAATCCACGACTTCAGCATCAAGTGTAATTCCCTTACCCTTATCCTACATAAATTTATCTTGCATAGCAAGAATGTGAGCAATCTTCTCAGCAACGCTTGAGCTTGACTGACCAATCAGGTTAGATGACCCCGATGGCTCGTCAACAAATGGAATGTCAACTTCAAAATCAAACTCTTGAGCAATATCATCAAAAATATTTTCTTGAGTTTGAGGTTCAGTTGAGGATGGACTTGTAGAAACATGAGTCTCAGCAGGTACCGACTCATGTTCTAACTGTTGGCTAGTTGGTGTAGTTTTTATAACCAGCACACCGGGTCTTGGATCTTTCTTTCTTCGCTTACGTGGAATAAGATCGGTGGCTGGTTCTTCGGGAATCTCTTTATCTGGTGTTACAGTGACTAATTGAGGAGGTTTCAATGTAGTCGACTGGAGCTGGTATTTAAACTTCTCAAATTCTGCTAGCTGATCAACAGTAGGTGCATATTCTTGTTCTTGGTGCTCTATCTCCATGTGTTGTATTGGAGAACTTTCTAGTTCAACATCGTCTGAAATGGTTTCAAACGCAACATTGAACCTCTAAGCAGGTATCACATGTTCATCAGCAACTTGAGCACTGGCTGGTACAAGCTCAGTCTTAGCAAATCTTCTGAACTTGAACAGTTCGTGAAGGCCTTTGTAGACGACTTTCGATCCCTTTCTCGATTGTTTCATCAGCCTAAAGGTATTGGGACCCATGGCTTTCAGATCTAGCGTCTCTACAGATTTGACAAAATCAGTATAGTGGGAGTCAAAAATCATCTGTACAAACCTTGGGTACATGAGAAACATCTCCTTCTTCTTCCCCTTCAAGTTGCCCATCATCTCCTCGAACACAAACTTAGAGTAATTATAGTTCCAGTTCATGATCATGTCAACCACAACCGATATTTGAATGTGGCTAATCTCATCTGAACCCCCTTTGCGTCTTGACACACACGTAAAGAGCGTGTGAATCAAGAATCTCCAGTATGGATGAAATAATTTCTTGATTACTGCAGGGTGGGATCCTTCATAACCCATCTTGACTGCGACTTCAGCAACGGTGTCATTTGGATATTCCGTTGGATAATCTGGTTGATCACCAAACAATAACACCTCGCGAATAATGGCCTCTGTAATGACGATCGTCTTCTTTAGAACTTAAGAGTCAATGGTAACGACTTCCCCGGCACCCCGTAGATTGATGGAGGCGTTGTTCCAGAACTCTGTTATCATCTTCTTGCATATGACAGGATTTTCTAGTATGGTGTGAGAAATCCTGCACATATTAAGCCCCACGATCATTGATATGAATTCTTTGTGCGCCAACGGTGGATCATACAGGCATCCAGCTATGTTGTGAGTATCCACAAACTTTAAGGGTGCTTAATCAGCCATTAATGGTTCATGATATACTAGAAGACGATTCCCCTTTTATTCTTTTATTTACCTGTTGATTAAGAAAGAAGATCACGAGGTTATCTTGCACAATAGTATCCGAATAGCTTGAAGCACAAATGTTTTCGGCTTAGAGGATATTTGAAATAAGGATTTAATAGATGTAAACCAATTATGCAGATAAGATTGTATATATATCAAGTTAATTGAAACGGGCAGAAAACCCTGATGGGCCAAGAACCTTGATGTAGACCAGGCCCAAGATATTTTGTTTAAAAAAATTTTAAGGGTCACATGGGCTGAAAGTAGTTTTTCTTAAAGCCCAACACAGACTAGATCCATGGTTTTTGAAAACGATTTCTTATAGCATACGTTTTGACGAGAGTAATTAAAAGGTAAAAATAAAATAAAATAATATAAAATGCATAAAACGTAGACAAAAAAAATTCAACCACTCGGTCTTCTTGTAATTTAGCAATAAATTTTTGGGATCAAATTTCAGTTTCGATAAGAACGCAGCCATTAAGAAAAGATCCGGACATGGAATCACATTGATTAAGGTGCTTTCACAAAGATTCTTGTTCAACATTATTATGACATAAAGAAACAGATTGATAGCATGTATAATAGACTTAGCATGATTTTCATTGCATCAGTGATACGAGTTAGGTTTAATTTGGCATAAATCTTAGATGGACATCACTCATGGACCTGTGATGCCTCCTATCTCTTCTTAAGGCGTATTTGGCTTTCCTCAGATCACCCCAATTTGACTCAAACCCCCTATTGCTTGATCAAAAATTTCTTTATACGAGCAAAAATTTAAGCTTTAAGGTTTAACTTTGGACTTACAAGCCATTTGGACTTATGTCGGACCGGTGCGGGACACGGTTTCCCAACGATTCACGGGGCAACGTGTTAGAGTGCGGAATCCTCTAACACGGCGATTCGGTGGTGATCAACAACGCGCGGTAACGATTCCTAAGACGGTTTGACACCTAGGGACGGAGGAAAGGACCGACACGTGAAGAACGGGCAGAGAGTATTTCAGCAGAGTGGTGGTTCGTGACTGTGTGTAGAATGTGTGCTGTCTTGAAATTTCCTAAGTTTCGTTTATATATCGAAAACTGGTTCGATCGAATGAGTCTCTCATTCGATCGAACGAGACCTGGTTCGATCGAATCAGTCACTGATTCGATCGAATCAGTTTCTTTTGACATTTTCAGTCCGTTAACTTAGTTTCACGATCGTTATCTTCATATCGAACCATCCTGATAGAACTGGGGACATACACATGACATTTCATGTCCTAACAAACTCCCCCTTGGAGCCAGTTCTATTTACTTACAATCAATCGAGTTCTCTTGCTCGATCGTAACTCCCCCTTGGAGTTATCTCACTCTCTCTTTTCTCAAAGCTAATGGTGCGCATGTTGCATCCACGAACTCCTTTCATCATGAAGTTCTCTCAGGATCAAATGGTCCAGTCAGTCAGACTTACCATAGGTTCCGCATATCCTGAGAAGCTGTCAATTGAAACTTTAGATAAACATTTAAGCACAATCTATCACAATGTTCCAAAACAAATTACATTCAACTCAAAAACAATTACAACCAGAAGATTAAACCTTTCATTACAACAAGAAACAAAATAAACATGACAATTAAGCTTCAGTCTCTTGTGCATACTTCTTCTGTTGCTCTTTCCAATTTGATCCTGCATGTATGTCATAGGCAAAGCAGATCCTAATGACATTTCTATACGTTAAAGCTTGCTCCATGTCTTCGGGGGCGTAGAGAATCTCTGTCTTGTACAGCGTGTAGACGTCCTCCCGTGACAAGTTTGTGAGCCACATAGGATCAAAGATACGAATTGTGCTCCAATTTCCATTGTCGTTGAGCACGATGACTGCTTCATGCAGTCTTCCGTCATAGTACCAATGCCTGAACGCTTTGTAGAAGTCCTGCTTCATCTTTCTTAGAGGAATCTTCTTCATCGTGAGTGGTGGCATGTACTTCAAAACAATCTTTGGCCTGTTGGTGATCGGATCGATCTCCCTTTTACTTGTATATCTCTTTGGCCTTTGTGGAGTGATCATCTTCCATTTTGAGCTGTATTCCATTCGCAATACACTCTGATAATACGTTGCAAATGGAGATGAACTTGCATAAAGCATATCAAGATAGTTAAGACGGTTTAGATCAAAAGTAGGAAGAGTCTTCAAGTCAGTGATACGTTGAAAGTACTCAACCCCTTTTTCTCTCTTGACAGCAATGCAATTAAGATCCTTCAGACACGCCCAAGCAATTATTTCACCTGAAGTTCTACGACCCTTCATCTTATAGGACATTGTGTGAGGAATGGTCGGCTTTGCTTGTCGTCTGGACCTTATCTTCTCAAGAATAGCGTTGAAAGCTTTCTTGCACTCTTCAGTTTTCTCAACGAAATCGGCTTGATCTGCATCAGAAGGCTGTTTCATTGTGTTTGACCTTTCGTCAGCCTTCTTCTGTATTTCCTCCTCTGTTACATTTTGAAAGAAGCTTGCCGAGTTAGGAAGATCTTCAGTTTGAGACGTGTAGTACTCTGGATATTCTTCCTGCGTCAAGTCTTCCATTTCGACTTCATCGAATTGAGAGGGATCAGCGGCCGTGGATGATGTTGAGTCAGGTGTAGCAGCCGAAGAAGATGTTTGTTCTGTTGAAGGCAAAGCCAGATACTTGCCTGTTTCTTCATTGTATAGCTCAAACATATGTTCCAGTTCTTCTTCTGTGAAATTGTGAGAAATTTCACCTTCTTCCAAGTCTCCACTTGCGAAGAATTGCTGCTCATCTGGATTGTCCAGTAAAAACGTGAAATATTCCGCTGCTGTTTTTGATTGCAGCGGTTGGACATTAAACGGATCAGCATCACCTGTTTGATTACACAAACACAAAGTAACAACAAATTTAAGTAAACATATGTAATATCATAAACATTAAATACAATATCATTACATATGAAACTAGGTTTACAAACAAATCATTAATTGAAAAGATTTAACATTTAAGTCCTTACTACATTCACTCAAAATACTCTTAACTACCTTCACCTCCATCATCAGAAGAGTCCAGTTCGTCTGTGTCCACATCGACATTGGTTGGACCTTCCAGACGAAGAACATCACCCTTCAGCTCAGTCACTCTTGCTTCAAGGCGTAGATTTGACTCTCTCAGCTCGGTGATCAAAGAACCTTGTTCATTAATCGAAGATCCCTGTTCAGCGACAGTAGCATTTAACTGACTATTTTCAAGCCTGAGCATTTCGTTCTCAGCTTGAAGTTTAGCAATCTGCTCATCTCTGAGCCGATTCTGTTCTTCTTGCTCTGCCTTGAACAGTAACATCTTCATCATCGCCTTGTGCAAATCAGCAAGTTCGGATGCAACCTTTTGAGGTATGGCTATTTCAGGTTGAGCTTGAGGAATAGGTTGTTGAGCTGACTGCGGTGTTGGTGGCTGTGCTGGTTGAGCAGGAGGAGCAGCAGAAGTCCCGACGGATGGTAACATTGAGGGACGCGGTTGATCGGGAAATAAGCTTCGATACTTCCGAGTAACCTTCTTCTTTTGCCTCTTTGCAGGCCTTTCTTCTCCTACATCTATGTCGGCCGGATTTTCCACGGCTCTGACTTCCTCACCAGTTTCCAACTCTTCTTCATTTAGAAACGAATCAGCCTCCTTTTCAGCTTCGGTCCTTGTATCTTCAGGGACCGCCACCTCCTCAGTGTCAGAGTCGTCGCTTGATTCCTGCAAAGGTAAGTTTTCGACGTCTGAGTCACTGGTATCATTTCTCCATTTCCTTTTAGGAGGGGCCCTGTAAGACGGATTCACCAAATGCCCGAAGCATCTTTTGATTGGTGGCCTGGTTGGACGTTCCTTGTAAGATTTGAGACGGTTGAGAGTCTCATTTTTCATGTGGTCCAGTTTCACCACATCACCTTCGTTTTCTTTCAGTAACCCTGGTGCTTGAGTATCGACGATCATTTGCACGAACCGTGGGAACTGTAGAAACTTCTCACTTTTCCCTTGCTTCAACGTGATGTTCTCGACCATATGACCGAAAGTCATCTGAGAGAAGTTGTATGGTCGGTTCATCACCAAAGCAGCTACAGTGAACTGCATGCTTTCCCTCAGCTTGTCAAAGCTGGTTCGTTGAGGGCCCAAGCAGTGCATCACAACGTGTGCCAAATATTTGAACTCGGGGCACAAGTTGGCCTTATGAAGCAGACCGGCATTGAGGTCGCCGTCATACTTCATACGTGCGAAACATCCTCTAGTTGCAGCAGGATGTAGGGAGATCGGGTCTGATTCATCATCTTCAAATCCGCAGACTTCTCTAATGACCTGGGCAGATATAACGATGGCTTGCCCTCTAACGGTGGAGCGAATAACCGACGGCACGACTGTTTTGTCGTGCGTGGCATTCCTCCAAAACTCTTGTTGGATAGACATGATAGGCTCAATAATCCTAGAGATGGGTCCAGAGATCCTCGACCTCTTCAGAAACTTTATCACCGTTGCAAAGTCTTTCCCGTGGCTCGACTTTTCGTCTAGAAAAGCCACGATGTTGTGCTTGATGGACGTTTTGTACGGGACAACCACTTCTGCAACTTCAGCCATTTAAATCTGTAACCATAAACGTGTTAGAACAAACAGATATCGAAACGACTGAATGCGTTTAAACTTTTCAAATTTTCTGGACTGGTTCGATCGAACGAGTAACACATTCGATCGGATGAGCTATTCATTCGATCGAATGAGATCTGGTTCGATTACAGACAATCGAATGAGATAGAATTTCCCATTGACTTCTGATTCGATCGAACTAGTGATCGAATAAGTCACATTCGATCGAACAAGAGACTCGTTCGATCGAATCAACTGATTCGACTCATTCAAGCAAAATCCAGAAATGAAGAACACCCGAACCCGGAAAACTTAAACGATCAAGAACTCGATCAAAACACGGTTAAAAACATGTAAAACTTACATTTTCGTGATCTACGTGAAAAATCGAATAATATGATCGGATCAAAAAGAGGGTTTGAGGAAAATCAATTTGAGAGCAAAAATCCGTAAAATATTTCGAATAAAACTGATCGATCGAATGAGTTTGAATATTTATACTATTTTTGGACTTATTCGATCGAACGGACTTGTTCGTTTGGACCATTCGATCGAATGAGATTCTATTCGATCGAATGAGTCTCTTCGCAACTGTTTACATTCCTCAACCACTGATTCGATCGAATCTGTTCATTCGATCGAGTTATTCGTTCGAATAGCAACCTATTCGATCGAATGAGGGAAACCATTTGAAAAATAAATTTTTAAATTTCTTATTTCCCGTCCATCGATCGTGATGCCTTTGAACCTGCACGAAAACATAAACTTTTGACACTTGGTTAGTTTTCGTAGACATTTTCCAATCCTGAGAGCTTCGTTCCTACAGAACATATAGATCATAATACATTAGTAACAAATGGAAAAATATCAGGCTCAAACATCTTTGGGTTTTCTTGTCACTTCATTCTTTCTTTCATGCACAGCCTGTTGCACAGATGAACATTTAGCAACCTGCATGAAGTTTTCTTTCATTCCTACAGCTTAGTAGGAACAGACAGGGATCAGACTACCTGTCACGATGATTTCTCATCGATTCTCAAACAAACAGAAATAGATAAAATGAGAAAGAAAAAAAAATAAATAAATAAATAGAAATAAAATCTTTTTTTTTGGTTTTTATCAAAATATTTACAGGGAGGGACAGGGATCAGACTACCTGTCACGAGAAATAAATAAAATGAAAAATAAATAGAAATAAAATCTTTTTGGTTTTTATCAAAAGATTTCTCATCGTCATTTAAGCAGTTTTTTTTTTTTTTTTTTTTTTTTTTTTTTTTTTTATAATATTCAAACTGAAATAAACAACTGTACAAAAATTTAAAACACATTATTTTTTTTGGTTGAGAAGGATCTATAATAAGAAATCATACAGACGTATATGGCCATCTACTGAAACTTTTTGAGATTTTTCAATACCTTTTTTTTTTTTTTTTTTTTTTTTTTTTTTTTTTTTTTTTTTTTTTTTTAACAAGACATAATAAATATTCTTTTTGTGAGAAAGATCCGAACAGGAATCATACTAATTACGTGACTGTCACACAGATCCGTGTTTAGCTGTATTATGACATAAAGAAACAGGTTGTGAGCATGTAAATAACTTAAAATGGTTTTCATCGTTTCTGTGATACGAGTTAGGTTCAATTATGTCTCAAAATTTAAGTGGGTATCAACTCAGAGATTATGATGCCTCCTATCTATTCTCAAAGCGTATTTGGCTTTCCCCAAGTCACCCCGAATTGACCTTGACCCATAGTGTCTGATTAAAGTTGTAAGTGTCTTCATCTGCTTCCCGTTTTCTTTCTTTCTTACTCCATGATTGAGAAGTCTTGACATTGTTAACTCTAGAATGTTTCAATCACTCATAATGTAATTTTTTTTTTTTTTTTTTTTTTTTTTTTTTTTTTTTTTTTTTTTTTTTTAACATAGACTTCAGAGTAGTAAACAATTGCAAGTCCCGAATCTGGATCACTGCAGTTTCTTCACACACTATCTTTACGGGAATCAGAACACTTATGGGCTCGTGTATGACTGGGTAATCGCTTTTCTGCCTATCATTCGGAAAGATATATATGAAGACATACAAAACTCTTAAGGAGTTTCCACGTAAAATCGAGTAGATTTAGTTTGTATCACATCTACTTTTACGCACCATAAAAAGCTACCATGACACACAATGACCGTTCTAAAGCCTTTTAAGCCTAATAACTTCACTAGTTAAGCACACAGAATCAGTGTATCTATCATTTTCCAAGGTTGGATCAATTTCTCATTTTCTGAATATATATGAATGTCTTTTAAAACATATAACGTTTAAATTATTTCGCCCCGATCAAGTCAAAGTCTTCAGGTAAACGGCTATCCTGAAGATCCAATGGATCAACTGGACCGACCACATACGAGTATGTGTCCTTCTAACTAAGTATAACCGACTATTTTTCAGCGAAAGAATAAAGACCCATCAAAACCCGCCCCGATCACTTTCAGTCATCTGGTTAATGGCTATCCTCATAATCTACTAGTAGAAGTAAGGACCAACACACATCCGAAAATGTGTCCATCAAACTGAGGTAACCGACATAATTTTAAGCGATAGTGATGTATAAAAATTTAATATTTGAAAAATGAAAATAAGCTGTACAGACATAACAAATCTTTTTGATGTCTCAGTATGATAGCGTCTGTGTACTATCACCTTTCTTGAACAAGATCAACTTCTCAAAATTTTGAAATTTTTTAATGTTTTTGGGTTTTTGTATTTTATATTGTTTTTGGTTTTTCTTGAAACCTTTCTCCCCCTAGAATTTATAAAAAAACAAAATCTTTTTGGACTTTTTCAAATTTTTAAGAAAAGAAAAAATGAAAACAATTTAAATGATATCTTCAGGAACATCATCTGATATACGTTTAACGCCGTTGATCTCTAGTAAATATAAAAACCGTGGTTTATCAAATGCTTTAGTGAAGAGATCAGCGCGTTGTTCCTGAGTGGGGATTTTTATCACATCGATTAACTTCTTTTCGTAGCAATCACGAAGGAAGTGATATCGAATTTCGATGTGCTTCGTTTTGCTAAAATGGACCGGATTTTTGGTAATTGAAATTGCAGCAGAATTATCAATATATATGGGAGTAGTAGAACATTCAATACCGTAGTCACGCATTTGTTGCTGAATCCAAATAACTTGAGAACAGCAACTGGCAGCCGCAATATATTCCGCCTCAGCTGTTGAAGTGGAGACTGACGTCTGCTTTTTGCATTGCCACGTTACTAAACGACTTCCAAAGAACTGACATCCTGCTGTTGTTGATTTGTAATCGAGTTTACAACCACCATAGTCCGAATCACTGTACGCATGTAGATCAAAGTTATCATCATGAGGATACCAAAGACCCCAATCTGGAGTACCCTTCAGATAACGCAAAATTCTTTTGACTGCAATCAGATGGGAGACCTTCGGCTTTGACTGGTAACGTGCACAGAGACACGTAGCAAACATTATGTCTGGCCGAGAAGCAGTCAGGTACATTAGAGATCCGATGATCCCTCTATAGTGAGTTGGATTGATCAATTCACCCTTCTCGTCAGGATTAATCCCGTGATTAACCTCTAAAGGAGTTCCCTGTGAAGAAGAACTCAACATCTCAAACCGTTTCAAGATGTCATTGACGTATTTTGTCTGGTGAATGAAGATACCGGAATCTTTTTGATCAACTTGAAGTCCTAAGAAGAACTTCATCTCACCCATGGAGCTCATTTCAAATTTTTCTTTCATCACTTGTTCGAACTCCTTACAAAGTGTTTTATTCGTGGACCCGAAGATGATGTCGTCCACGTACACTTGTACCATAATTAGATCTCCTTCTTTTTCTTTTGAGAATAGTGTGCAGTCAATGGTTCCCCTTCTAAACCCGTTGTTCAGAAGGTGTTTGGATAGTTCTTTATACCAAGCTCTCGGGGCTTGGTGAAGACCGTACAAAGCCTTGTTGAGCAGATAGGCTTTGTCCTTGTGATATGGGTCTTCAAAACCTGGAGGTTGTGCCACATATACGGTCTCTTCGATGTGACCGTACAAAAAGGCACTCTTGACGTCCATTTGATATACTTTGAATTTCTTGAAAGATGCATACGCCAAGAACATCCGGATTGCCTCCAAACGAGCAACCGGAGCATATACCTCATTGTAGTCTAGGCCTTCGATTTGCCTAAACCCTTGGACCACCAGGCGGGCTTTGTTGCGAACAATCACTCCACGATCGTCACGTTTACATTTTAGTACCCACTTAGTGCCAATTTTCTTCTGTCCTTTGGGGAGATCCACCAGCTTCCACACACCAAGTCTTTTAAACTGCAATAATTCCTCTTGCATGGCTGAGACCCAGTTGGAATCTTTCAGCGCATCGGTGGTGCTGTGTGGTTCTTCTTGTGCTAAGAAGCATTCATGGGCATTAAGAGCAACTGATCCTGACTCCATCATTTCTGTGTAGAGACCAAAATTCAGCTGTCGCCGAGTTTTGACACCCTGTTGAAAGTCCCCTATAATGTTGTCTTGTGGATGATCACGTTCAGTCCTAACAACCGGATTGTCAGAAACGACAACATTTTGTTCCAAGTTAGTTAAGTTCGGCTCAGGAACTGGAGCGGATTGTGGTGCCTCTGAAGTAGACGTTAGAGGCTGATCTGCATTCGGCACTTCTTGATTTGACGATGAAGGTTGTGACGTAACCTGAGTTGGTGCCGATTGTACATCATCTGCTGGAGATTCATCTTCAGATTCAGATTCGGAAGATTCTTGAACTTGATCGCTAGACTCTGTGGAGGAAGATGATGACGGACCAGGATGAGTTGAAGATTGCAAAGATTCATCAGGAGGTGCATTTTGCGCCTCATACATCATTTGAATAGCAATCTCATACAGATTGAATGACTTGAACAGTTTGTCATAATCAAACAACCAGTCTTCTCCTGTCCCCTTGGCTGGTTCTGTGTAGCGTTGAACATCGACATGGTACCATTCTTCAACTAATTTTGTTGTTCTGTTGAAGACCCTTTTGAGAGGTATGCTGTAACCCAGAAAATAGCCGTTGATGATCTTCTCCTCGAACTTATTATCGACTTGCCTTTTAAGTAACGTGCAAAGAGCCCCGAATGGTTCCAGGTGCTCTAAGTTAGGCCTTCGTCGTTGAAGAAGCTCGAAACTTGTCTTGCCGTGGCGCTTGACGATGCCTACCCGATTTAATGTGAAACAGGCGTTGGCAATTGCCTCACTCCAAAACGTAACAGGTAACACTGAGTCGGCTAACATTGTTCTTGCTGTCTCGATTAACGTACGATTTTTCCTTTCAGCAACCCCGTTCATTTGTGGAACATATGGGGCACTGAACTCCTGAACGATCCCTTTTTCTTTGCAGAAATTTTCAACATTCGCATTTTTAAATTCTGTACCGTTATCTGACCGCATTCTTCGAACCTTCAGATTGTATTGAGCCTCAATAGTTGTAACCAGCAGTTGTATACACCCAAACGTTTCTGATTTTACTTTCAAGAAAAACACCCAAGAGAATCTAGAATATTCATCAGTAACCACTAGACAGTATGAGTGCCCAGAGATACTTTTGACGCTTATTGGGCCAAAAAGATCCATATGAAGGAGTTCCAACGGAATATCAATTGAGTGGAAACTCTTAGACTTGTGGGACCTTTTTATCTGCTTTCCGGCTTTGCACTTCACACATGAATCAGGGAGACGAAAACTTCTCAGATTAACTCCCTCAACTAGTCTGCGGTGCACAAGCTTGTTCATGTTCCTGACATTTATGTGTCCCATCCGTCTATGCCATAAGACAGTATCACGTTCGGATGCCTTGGACACGAAACATGTCGCCGTTGGAGACGTTGACCCTGCCTTAGCCATATCCAGAATGTAAAGATCACTCTGGCGTGCAGCTGACATTAAAACCTTGTCTTCAGGAAAGTTGAAATCCTTAGGCAAGATGTGGCAATCTCGGTCGTCAAACATAACTTTGAAACCTTTGTCGCAGATTTGACTTATCGACAACAGGTTGTTCTCCAACTCTTTGATGAAATTTACTTTCTCAAACGAAATTCGCCCATTAGACACCATTCCTTGGGCCGTGATATAACCTCCTTGATTTCCTGCAAAGGAAACTGCACCTCCTTTTATTTGTCTGACACTTGAAAGGAGATTCATGTTTCCAGTCATGTGCCTGGAAGCTCCTGAGTCTATGATCCACATGTTGAATCTTGGATCATATAGAGCAACCTGCACACAAAAACAAAAGGTTTAAATATCATTGGAAACCCAAGCCCTTAAGGTCTTGGGTTTTCCATCTTCATCACGAATGAACAATTCAATCCATTTACCCTCATTAACACTGTTTTCAGATTTGACGTTGTTATCAACAGTGTTAGTTTTCTTAGGTTTCCAAAAGTCAGTCTTCTTCTCAGCATGTTTGAGATAGCTGGTTGAAGACTGAGTTTCACTTGTCGAAGTGGAAACACTTGGATCTGAGGGGTTTGGGGATTGGTGTGGTGAGGTTGGCTGAGGTTTCCGAGGAGAAACCGACCTCGGTGTGTGAAACCGTTCTTGACCTTGAATGTCAATGGTCGGTCGCCTCCTAGGAGGTGACTTGACATACCTCGGATCCGGAGTCGATATGTACTGCTTAGGATCCGTGTACTTATAGCAAAATCTTGCTATATGCCCTACCTCTCCACACGAAAAACAGTAGTTTCTCCCCCTTTGACTTGGTGGAGAGAAATAACTCTGGTTTTGTCTGTTATCATAGTACCCCCTGGATTTGACATTTTGGGGTGAAGTTTGTCTAGGAGGGTGTTTTGGGAAATTATGTTTTTCATTAACGTTACCCTCCTTTACAAACTGGGTACTATGTTCCACATAGACTTTCTCAGATTTAGGATTAAACTTTTTCTTCTGAGAACTTCTTGTTGTTGTTGCCTTTGACTTAGATGGTGGTGGGCCCGATTTAGTTGTGGAACCTAAGTCTGTGGCATCAACATTTTGGTTGGACTCAGGAGCCGGGTCAATGACTTCTTTACCCTTAGACTTAGAAATTTGGTTTGTGTCCTCGGGTATATAATCATTTGATTCATCATCCGGCACAGCTCCTGGTGTGCTTGAAAATTGATTCAGGATCGGGGGTGGGACATTGTTATATCCCACGCCTCTTTCCTTTTTGCCTCGGAACTCGGGAATGATGTGTTCTAATAAATAAGATGAATTTGAGTAACTTTTTAATTTGAAATTCAATGATTCAAAATCAGCTTTCAAGTTTTCCAATTCTTTTTTCAAAACATTATTCTTATTTATGTGAAAATTGATAGAGTCTTGTTGATTCAGAACACATATTTCAAGTTCCTTGTTCTGACGCTTAAGGCTATCAATCTTTTCTTTAAAAACAGACTCTTTCTGCTTCCAAGCCTTATTCTGTGCAAGCGCGTCAGTCAGTTCCATTAAAGATCTTGAGGCTGCTTGTTTGTAAGCCTCGAGATCTTCAATTCTCTCTTTTAGAGATTGAATTTCTTGTTCATACAATTCACATTTTAAACATTTAACATTTTCTGGTTTGGGAGTTGATGGGTTAGAACTTACCTTGGCATTTGATGTCTCTGCCATGAATGCAAAGCAAAGATTCCCAGCTTTTTCCAGAAACGATGCAGAAGTTGCTTTAGACTCTACTTCGTTGACTTCTTCAACTTTAGCAGCCTCTGCGGGAATTGTCGAACATGGAGATGTTTGAGGAACATTTGACTCTTTTTCGTGATCCTCCTTAATCTCCAAAGATACCACTTCAACCTCAGGTTCTCCTTCATGGACTTCAGCAGCTGGTTCATCGACAGTATATTCTTCATTGGTCGAGGAAACAACAGACTCTGTTTCAGAGTTTTCATCTACTACTGTGACATCAGCCATGTTGATGCTCAAGTTCCATGTCTCGCCTTCATCCCCTTGAACTGCAAGAGCAGTTTCGTTGTTGATGTCGACGTTGTTTGCTGCGGTTTGATTTTGAGGGACCAGTTGTCTCTCAAGGTTGACAGTTGCAGCTGCTGCAGCAGGAGTGGATGATGATGAAGTGGTTCGGAAGGGATATTGGTGACCTTCCCTTCTTGGCTTCGAGCACTCCTTGGCAAAGTGACCAAGTTCGCCACAGTTGTAGCATTTTACTTTGCTTTTATCAAAGCCGAACTTGGATTTGTTGTTTATTGAGAGGGCCTGACCTGTTTTCTTCGTCCACTTTCTGGCCCTTCGGAACGCACTGCCAAGAGCCCACATAATGTCTATGCGTTCCATATCATCTTCGTCAAGCTGTTCATAGTCATCGCTGTCCAGATGACTATTTCCTAGCTTACCCGCCACCATTAAACTGTAGGACTCAATTATCGTGCCTAGAGTTGCCATGTGTTCTTTGGCAACCTCCACTGTTACTGTTCCCAAGCCTTCAGTATTCAACGTTGCTTTCTCCGTTGACTTGGGTCCGGAGTTAGTACTTGAGTTTCCAGAAGTTGATAGTGGGACGGAAGATCTCGTTTCAGTCCCCTTTGATTGATTTGACGTTGAGGAGACAAAAGCAGTCTTCATCGGAGCATGATCAGTTGAATCTGACAAAGGAGGTTTTGACATGTAAAGTGATTTGTCAGAAGTTGATCTCGGTTTTCTGGAAGAGGCTCTTAGTTCAGCCTCTTCGTGTCTGATTTCTTTAATAAAATCAGACAGGAGAATCGTCTCCAGCTGATGACTTCTTCTCATTACTGTCAGGAAGGTGCTCCAGCTAGGTGGAAGTCCTTGTGCAAGACATCTAACTTTCTCAGTCCCTGTAGTTTTGACGTTATAGGACTTGAGTTCTGACATTAGATGGTAAAATCTCGACAGTAACGACTCAATATCTTCTCCCGACTCTGGACTAAACAGATCAAATTCACGCTTGAGCTCCCGTGCGTGAATTTCTCTAAGGGAATCAGATCCTTCACATCGGTCAACCAGTGCGTTCCAAAGAGTTGACGCTGTAGTAAACTGGTTAAACTGATGAAAAAGATCAGTGGAGAGTGCTTGTGATAGTAAGGAGAAGGCTTTCTTCTCAGCATCGAAGGCTATCTTTTGTTCTTCAGATAGCCTAAAGTAACTCAACGACTCACCATCATCATTCGTTGGATGCACCCAACTTGTCTGGACAGCTTCCCAAAGTCCAGGATTTACACCTGTTATATGAATTTGAAATCTTGTCTTCCAGGTTGTAAAGTCGTTTAATGTCATCAGCTTTGGTGGCTTGTTGTAGCTTCCCGATTCAGAATCGCTTTCGAGAATCGATTGGATCCTCTTGTTGGTACTCGAACTTGAAGCCATTTTTGATCCTTTGGTTAACTTTGAACTGTTGATCGAATGAGTCTGGTTCGATCGGACGAGTGCCTTATTCGATCGAATATGTTCTGATTCGATCGAATGTCTCTCTGGAAAACCGAACTGATCTTCTGAAAGTTATTCGATCGAATGTGTAACTGGTTCGATCGAATGGGTTAACAGATTCGATCGATTGAGTGTATGGTTTGATCGAACGGGTTCTGACAGTCGAATAAGACAGTGATCGAATGGACGGATCGAATGTGTGACTTATTCGATCAACTGGAGACTGGTTCGATCGAATGAACGAATCTGGTTCGATCGAATGAACTTGGAGTATTTCTAGGCGGGAAAAACTGATTCGGTCCAAGTTCAAACTGGTTCGATCGAATAGGAGGGCTATTCGATCGAATGAGTTCCAAAAATAGACTGGTTCGATCGGAAAATCTGGAAATTCCAAAATTAGGAGATTTTGACGGATTTTCGAATTTTGAACCACAAACACGAATCTTAGAAGATCAAGGAGCAAAGTAAGATCAAAATGAGACTTTTAACACAAAAACAGATGAACACCAACCAAAAAAACGGATCAAACACACCAAAAACACGAAGAACACGAAGAACGCGAAGAACGTTCTTGACGAAACTCGAACTTTTAACACACTTTTCCAAGATCAAAACACCAAAATATGACAATTTTAACAGTTTTTGACAAGAACACGACGAACACCAAGATTAAAAACACCAAAAATTCGGAATTTTCCGGCAAAAATAACGATTTTCGCGAGAAAAACACGAATTTCACCACGAATCTAACGTGAATCAAGAACCAAAGGCTCTGATACCACTTTGTCGGACCGGTGCGGGACACGGTTTCCCAACGATTCACGGGGGCAACGTGTTAGAGTGCGGAATCCTCTAACACGGCGATTCGGTGGTGATCAACAACGCGCGGTAACGATTCCTAAGACGGTTTGACACCTAGGGACGGAGGAAAGGACCGACACGTGAAGAACGGGCAGAGAGTATTTCAGCAGAGTGGTGGTTCGTGACTGTGTGTAGAATGTGTGCTGTCTTGAAATTTCCTAAGTTTCGTTTATATATCGAAAACTGGTTCGATCGAATGAGTCTCTCATTCGATCGAACGAGACCTGGTTCGATCGAATCAGTCACTGATTCGATCGAATCAGTTTCTTTTGACATTTTCAGTCCGTTAACTTAGTTTCACGATCGTTATCTTCATATCGAACCATCCTGATAGAACTGGGGACATACACATGACATTTCATGTCCTAACAACTTACATGTCTTTCTTTCAGGGTGTTCAAAACAGATTTGAATGCATCACCCTTGTAGTTCTAGTTTGACCGTTTAAGCTTTAAAAACCAGAATTTTTCAACACAATATTATATATATAACTCACAATTATATTATTTTTTTTCGTATATGTATCTCAACAATAAAAGAACAAGGACATAACATTTTTGTAGATCAAGACACTAGCGGGCTCGTGTATGACTGGGTAAAAACTTTTCTGCCTATCATTCGGAGAGATGTATATGAAGACATGCACATTTCTTCTAAATGACTCTCCACAGTAAGTTTATCATATTTAGTTTATATCACTTCAACTTTTACGTATCATGGAAAGCTACCATGCAAGTCAATGACTGTTTTAGAGCCTTTTAAGCCTACTTACTTCACCTGTTAGGCACATAGAATCAATCTACCTATCATTTTCCAAAGGTTGGATCAATTTTCATTTGAAAATATTTAAATCTTTTAACAAGCTCATAACTGAATAATCGTATCACTTCCCAGAGAATTACAGAAGAGAGTTAAAACTCAGTCGCCCCAGTCACTCTCAGTTTTCAGGTAAATGGCTATCCCGTATATCCACAAGTGGGTAACAGGACCAAACACATATAGAAATACATGTCCTTCAAACGTAGAACAACCGACATAATTTTAAGCGAAAGAATTAAAAACAAAAACACATCACAATCGCCCCAGATGCTTTCAGTCTTTAGGTGAATGGTTATCCTGTAAGTCTACAAGTGGATGACAGGACCAAACATATACAACTATATGTCCTTAAAACTTGAGCAACTGACATAATTTTAAGCGAAAGTGAATTAATATTTTTTTTTAATTTCTTAATAAAAACACACACACTCTTAAAACTTGAGCAACCGACATAATTGTAAGTCCCGAATATGGATCACTACAATTATGATATCAATAAACCAAGTATTGGTGCGGAAATCCAATACTCGGTGATTCAAGAACACAATGAACACAAACACGTAACACACATATTACTTCAAAACACACGTATTATTATTATACGTCGGGTGCTTAAGCACAAATACAACCTCTTCTATCAAATGCTAGACGGCCAAACAAACAACTAAAACCAACAACCAAAACCCTATACAATACACGCTATATATAGAGAACCAACTACACAAGCCCAATACCAACCAAAAGCCCACCAAGATCCTATGAGATCTCGGTTTACATACGTAGCCCAAGCCCAATATTACATGCTTAACCCAAACACAAATAGACTAAGTACAAACCACTCTAATCTAGGCCCAACACGAACCTGTAACCCCAAAAATGTTGTCATCTCCCCTAGTGAACTCATTTCAAATCTCTTTTTCATCAACTCTTCAAATTCAGAACACAGGGCAGCACTTGTAGATCCGAAGATGATATTATCCACATTATCTAGAACCAGAATCAAATCTTAATTGCCCCACGATTTTGATGAACAGATTCTGATCGATGGTTCCTTTCTTGTAACCATGCCCTAGAAGATGAGTCGTCAACATTCCATACCAAGCCCGAGGCGCTTGATAAAGACCATACAGTGCTTTATCTAACTTGTAGACATGATTTGGATTCTTTGAGTCAACAAGCCCCGGTGGCTAATCCACATAAATCTCCTCCTTGACCTATCCATACAGAAATGTTGTTTTGACATCCATCTGATAGACCGTGAAACCCATGTAGGAAGCATATGCCAGAAAAATCCGAATGGATTCAAGTCTAGCCACGGGAGCATAGTCTAACCCTTCAACCTGATGAAAACCGCAAACGACAAGTCGCGCCTTGTTTCGAATAATAACTCTCGTGTCATCTAGCTTGTTTCGGAATACTCATCTTGTATCTACCGCTTTCTTTCCAATGGGTAGCTCAACCAATCTCCAAACCTTGAGCTTATCAAATTGATTTAATTCCTCATGCATAGCATCCACCCAGATTGGTTCTTGTAGTGGCATTTCACCTGACTTCGGTTGTATCTGAGAAATGAAGCAGGAGAACAAGCAGCTGTTGATGTGTCTGATCTCGCTTCTGGTGGACACGCCTGTTTCAAGAGGACCTATGACATTGTCAATTGGATGATCTTGTTGAATTCTTGACAGAATTGAATTCTCGGGAACAGAGCTGGTGGATGGTAAGTTTGATATATCTTCAAGGATTTCAGTGAGAGGGTTTTTCCATCAAGATGTCGTCGTACTGTGTGAGTATGAGGTACTTGCGATGTATTCATTTGGTATGGCATCTAGGAATAAGGTACTTCCAAAATTTTGACGAACAGGACTCTCCCCCTCAACTATTGGAGTGTTTTCTGTTGGTGTTGGTGAAGACACAGTTTCGGTAACCATATCTTGTTGATTGTCTGACAATGGCTGAGTGATATCCGGTGATTCTGAGGGGTCATCATCCATAACTGGAGATATGTGAGAAACAGTAGGTAAATCTTCTTCCGTTTTGACAGAATTTAAAACATCAGCACCCGAAATTTCTGTATCGGTAACTGGAAACACATTGAAGAGTTTAAAGAGTTCATTATAATCGAACAACCAGTAGGGACCATCACGAGCATCAGTCTCGTTCTCTTCCAACCAACGCACATCATACGATTCTACTATCTGCTTATTTGACTTGTTGTAGCTCTGTAGGCAGTACGACCAGCAGACCCAACAAAATAACAATCATTAGCTTTGGCCCCAAACTTTGGAGTCGATTCAAGATTCAGCAGAGTACACTGACGCCCAAACGCCCGAAAATGTTCAACTGTGGGCTTGTGACCATAAACAATCTCGTATTGAGTCTTCATTTGAGACTTGTTGATCAGTACTCGATTTTGAACATAACATGTTATGTTAACAACATCAGCCCAGAAAAATAGTGGCAGCTTTGAATCACACAGCATAGTTCTTTCCGCCTTAATAAAAGTTATGTTCCTTCGTTCAGCGACACCATTTTGTTTCGGTGTCCGAGCTGAACTGTACTGTCAAAGCACTCCCTTTTCGGCACAGAAGTAAGTTAATGTAGAATTCTTGAATTCAGTGCCATTGTCACATCGAATACCCTTCAGCTTTAAGTTGAGCTGATTCTCCATACGTACCACGAAGCGTTTAATCAATTCTGCAGTTTCTTTCTTATTTGACAAGAAAAACACCCAAGTAAAACGTGAGTAATCATCAGTAATAACAAAAGAATAAGAGCTACGAGAAATACTCAAAACATGAACGGGACCAAACAGGTCCATATGCAGCAACTGAAAAACTGATGAAATGGTGTTAACGAGTTTTTTCTGATGAGTATTACGATTATGTTTACCCAAGGCACAAACGACACATTTTTCAATAGTAACAAAGTCTTTGACGGGTAAACCACGCACCAAGTCGTTTTTAGCAAGACAGTTTAGATTTTTAATGTTTGCTTGACCAAGACGACGATGCCAAAGCATGACATTAAGTTCTGACACTTTTGAAAACAAGCATGTTATTTCATCAGGAACGTATTTGTTCATGTCGATCACATAAGCATTATCTTTTCTATGTGATCTAACCAGAACCCAATCTTCTGGTATGATGATACCAGGTTTCAAAATCAAACACTCTTTGTTAGTAAAATGAGTTGAAAAACCTTTATCACAGATCTGAGAAACGCTCAGCAAACTGTGTTTAAATCAGGAACAAAATTAACATTTTCAAACTTTAAAATACCATTACTTATAGTACCCTTCTGCGTATTCTTCCCTTTCTCTCCTCCCGAAAAGGAAACATACCCACCGTTAAAAATTTTAAATGTCGTGTAGTTGAGAAATTTCTCCTATCATGTGCCTGAAACAGTCACTATCAACATGCCAAGGTCTGATGATATTCCTCCATAGCTGTTCCTGCACGATGTGCAAGATCAATTAGACTTTGGTTCCCAATCCATAGTAACACTGGGTGAATCTGATTCATCTACACTTGTCACGGGTTGCCATGACATATCTTCCCGATTATCTAAAATAGAATTAGATGCATTTTTCACCGAAGACTTAGGCAACCATTCATGTCTACCATTATAAGATTGAGTTTTATTTGTACGAATGGATGGCTTAGTCTCTGGTTTGCGAGTGGGAGACACAGATGAATTTATATTTCTAACTTGTTTCATCTCAGAAACCGAGTTGGTTTTTAAGACCAAAGCATAGTTTCTATCACCTTTACAAAACATGTTATGCTTGGTCTGATGAGGACTAAACCTACCAGATTTGTTTATGTTTCAATCACCGTCAGAGGGATTAGCCTGGTGATACCTGAACTCTCGTCATGTATTACGAGGCATATTCCTCTGATAGAATCCATAATATGGGACATATGGACGATGTGGACTATTTCTAGGGATATGACCAGGAGTGCCACAATTAAAACACGTTTGACGTTTTATATGAAATTCATTATGGTCAACTCCTTTTCTGGGCATGTTGTGTGGACCAGTTTGCTTTGCCTGACATTTACTACTCGACACATTGTTTGGACCATCACCTTTTTAATAATTAGAGCATCCCTCTTTAACAAATTTAGGTGATGAGTATTTATTAGAATTTTTCATATTTTTAAACTTATTAAAAACCACATCACCAGAGTTCAAAGTTTTAACAGAATCAAACGCACAATTGTCTTTGCTCTTAAAACCAGAGCCCACACAAACAATTAAAATAACAGAATTCAAAACAGGTTTTTAATGAAACATCAGAATTAATGTCTTTATTATTCAAAATAGGCAAATCATCATCCTCATCAATCCAATCCTCGACAATTACTTCATCTACACGTGAAGCAAACGCATAAGTATCATTCACCCCTGAGGTTGACTCAGTAACTTTCACTGAATCAGGAGTATCTTTGCCATTCTCATTATTCTTACCACATTTCATAGTTTTTACCCTTTCTTCCTGCTCTTTGGTAAGAGGAAGACTGGTGTAATTCTCGTTGTATGAGGGGGTACAGAACTGTATCTGATCCCTTCACCAGCATTTTCTTTCCACCATAATTGATTCTCAATCATGGAGTTAATAACAGTACTGGAGCCTTCGAATTTTTAAAAACTAGTTCATCTATTTTAAATTTATTAGTTAAATTAATAATTTCTAATTTTGAGGCTTCCAGTTCAGCAGTTAACTCGACAATTTTTTGTTTACTATCCAGATGATGACAACATTTTAAACTAAAATCTGATTGAAATTTAGAAAAATCCTTTATATGTGTCTCAATTTTACCTCTGAAAGCTTTTTCATTTTTCTTAAGAGCAAAATTTTCTGATTTTATTGTTTCCATGTCTCTAAGCATGTTACTATTATGAGATTTGCAGAGATCTACTTTATTAATGCAAGCTTAAGAACATAGTTGAGAACTTACCTCAGATGAATTGGAGGGAGTGAAGGCCATGAAAACAAATTGAATCTCCTTAACTTGTTCCTCAGCTGCATTATCTTCTTCAACACTTTCAACACGAGCAAAGTTGGCAGTCTGATTATTTATGCTGAGGGCTGTCATCTGATCATTCTAGGAGAATTGTTGAGCTACCATACCCTGTTCACCTTCAGCAGTACCTGTCCCGTTTTCTCCCCTAGAATTTCCCACTAGAACAAGCGCCATTTCCATGTTTCCTTCCTTCACTGGGTTGGTGCATTCACAAGCAAAGTGACCCGGCTCATGACAGTTGTAGCACCTCAGAGTATCCTTGTTAAAACTCACCTTCTGATTAGTTGGCACGTTCCAATTGTTTCTGCCTATTCTCTTAGTAAACTTCTTTACACGAAACACTGCCATGGCGATTTGCCAAAAGATATCCATTTCTTCTCCATCATCAGGATGAATTTGATCAAGCTCAGCAGCTACTACTGGTTGAACCATATCTCAAGCAAGAAAGGCATTGTAGCAATTCATGAACCCCGCCATTAAAGCAATGTTTTCTTGAGTTTCCCTTGAAATAGGAGGAATCTGACTGGAACCCTGACTAGAAGAAGCAACAGATGTTTGAGGTTTAATGGTAGCAGCAGGTGGTTGACCAGGTTTAGGAAAGAACATTGGAGCTGGTTGCGGTGGAGCTTGAGAGAATTGACCCTGAGCTATTTAAACATTGAGAATTTTTTCTGAGGTTGATACTACTGATTATGTTGCCCTTGAGTAGCTTTGAACATTGAGAAGTTGTCTGGTGAAATGAGTTCATTGTTGGAAGCAGCACTGTAGCCAGCTTCATTGTAAGAGTTTGCATGGTTTATGGCATGTTGCTTGTCATCCATGTCACAAGCCTTGATGATTGACATAATTTCTGACAGTGTTAGCCTGTTGAGATCTTTCATCTTCTTAATTACTGCAACATTCATATCCCAACTTTGAGGCAGGGATTTTACCAGCTTATTGTTTGCTTCAGCGATTGTTAGATTGATATTTGCAGATCTCATCTCAGTCACAAGGGCTATAAACCTATGCAGCTGAGTTTTCAACGACTCTCCCATAACATGATTAAACATGTTAAACTTCTGCCGTAAGAGATCTTGATGACTTATCCTGATGTCCTCATTACCCTCATACACTTCAATCAAGGCTTCCCATAATGCCTTAGCAGACTGTAGTTCTCTAAATCCCAAGGCAATATCAGGTGAGAGTGCCATAGTCAAAGTCGAAAGTGCCTTTTCATCTTCTTCCATTTTTTTCAAAATCAGCATCATCGTACAGTTCAACAGGTTTCACTGCAACTTCCTCAGAGTTTTCACGCTGGTATGTGATAGCTTGAGGACCTCAAACGATACTTCTCCAAACCTTGGCATCTTTTATTTTAACGTATCTCTCAAATCTGAACTTCCACTCGCTAAACCCCTCATGAGACAACAGACGAGGTATGCGAGTAGCAATTCCCATGATGGAGTCCAGTTCTTGATGTAGTGTAGCACTTGTTAACCCATTACCATTAGTTATTTGGTCTATTTTAACAATAATAATAGTATTGGTCCAGTAAGTAAAGTCCAAGTATCTTTTCAAAGTCCAAACAGATCAGGCCCAAGTGTAGTCCAGCCGAGAACCAAGAAAATTGACAGAGAACATCTAATGACCGAGAACGAGCATTGACCGAGAACTGGTGTTGACCGAGAACATTCAAACTTAACAGAAAGCAACTAAATCTGACCAAAAACCTTAAAATGTGTCTGAGAATTATCAACTTTGCCCAAGAACGCTTGAAATTAACCTAGAACACACAAATCAAGCAGAAAACGATGAAGATTTGTTCAAGAACCCAGAGTCTTTCGCCGAGATCTCACAAATAACCACGAAAATAGTCTAAAATTCCCGAGAACACGTTTGACTGATTAGATCTGGTAATAACTAAATCTCAAGATTTATGGGATTTGAATTATTTCCAAACCACACTCAATCCTTGACCAAAAATACTTCTTTTTCTTCTCCGATGTACTGTTCACCAGAAAAACAAACACAAACACCAAAATCACCAATATTACCACTGAATCAAAAACCTTGAATCTTTTGATATCACAACTGAGCCTAGTGTAGCATCCCGTTTTCTCGTTTCGGTTAATAAAATAAAAATATGAGTTATTATGAGTCGAGCTAGTGTTGGGTTAAATGGATTTGGGTAGTGGACTTGGATTAAAAAGGATAGATGTAAAGACCATGGGCTTAAGCCCATGACCCATGATATATAAACCTTAATTAACCCATAATCCATTCATTTCACTCATTCCTTACACCATTAAAAACACACACTTAAGCTCTCTCTCTTTTTCCCTCTTTCTCTAACCGAAACCAAGAAGAATAACCGATCCCGACCCAAGGTAATGATAGTATGATATTGTATGGACCCAAACCCGCTAGTTCTAGTCACAAAACGACGAGCCGGCACCCTTAAACCGTTAAAGTCACGAGATCCGGATGGAATCGGGTATAAACAGATCAAAAGATGAGCTTAGGGGTCACCCTAGCTCAGATCTGGATCGAACGAGACGAAAAACGGTGAAAAACGATTGAGATCTCGCTTTTCCGGCGAGATCCCGGTTTTCCAACGATGACGGCACCGGAAAGTGGGTACGAGGTTAAGGTAATGTCAGAGAATGTTCTGACATTCTCTGACCTAACCCTAATTCGTTAATGGAAGAATAACGAATTAACGTAATTCGTTATGCCCATTCGTTAAAGAGAAATAATGAATTAGCAATAATTCGTTATGCCCATTCGTTAAGGAGAAATAACCAATTAGCAGTAATTCATTATGCCCATTCGTTAAGGAGAAATAACGAATTAGCAACAGTTCGTTATGATCAATCGTTAAAGGCCAGTTCGTTATAAAGGCCAGTTCTTTATAAAGACCTGTTTGTTAAAAAGACCAATTCGTTATGAGGGTCAATTCATTTTAAAGTTAAGAGGTAATGAATGAACCTCATTCGTTAAGGGGCTGGATAACGAATTAGAATTTGAAAGAGTGACAGAAAGGTCCCTGGAATTAGAAAAGAATTAGCTAATTACATAATATCCCTTGGACTTTATTAATTAATGAAAGATACTTTAAAGGATTAGAGAGTTAACAATAAAATATTATTAAATAATCCTACTAGAAATATGTGTAAGGCAGTTCATGGAAATAAAATTTTTTCAAGCTGACCTGACTTCTCGACACCAGCTAGGGGCTCTGCCACTTGGACCCTGCTAGGGGCTGCCGCCCCTAGGACCCTCCTGCCTGCCAGGGGCGCTGCCCCCGGACCCATGTTCGTTGAGGGTTATAATTAAACTAGACGCGCGATATGGGTAGTTATAGTCAATTGATACGTATAATTGTTATACAGTTAGTCACGCACAGGTAAAGAAAGGAATAACCATTAATGGTGAACGTAACAGGACTCAGGTGAGTTTCTAGCCCCACTTCCTTGTTATGTTTTCGGGGATGTGTGCATATTCAATGTGAATGTTAATACACTTAACTTAAGTGGTAAGTGTATGCTATATATGATATATGTGATAGAATGTATGAGTGTAATAAATGAATGCATGTCGGTACGTGAACGATCTTCGGATATTTTACGTATCGTCAAGGAGTATGGTTGTTAGATGAATGATGTAAAATATGCCTGGAGTGTCTGTATGATATGATGTAAATTTCTTGGTACGTTATATATGATTGTTGTACATGTGGTACGGGCAAAAAGGGGTATGTACAGTATGCAAACTCTACGTCTGACATAGTAAGTTAGGATGGAAAATCCCTCTAACTTCTGTTGGACATAGACATGGCATGTGATGGCGTAGTTAAGGACTGTGAGCCTTATACGTGTTATAGTTGATAGATGCGAACGTAGTTAAGGACTATGGGCCTTATACGTATTTCAGATAGGAGCCAGCATAGGAAAGGACTGCAGACCTTATACGTGCTGTAAATGTATTATGGTAGCATAGGGGAGGACCGTGGACCTCGTACGTGCTATGAAATAGGTGGCAACATAAAGAAGGACTGTGGACCTTGTACGTGTTGTTTATGTAGGATGGTATGGGGAAGGACTGTGGACCTTGTACGTATCATGAATGGTGAACATAGGTAAGGACTGCGGACCTTTTACGTGTTCATGACCTTGAGTACGGCTATACACGGCGGACTATGAACGTACTCTTGGTTGGTTAAGGAAAGTGAACGTATGTATGTATGTATGAAAGAAAGAAAGGTAACTGGTTAAGTATGGATATGTATCTTCGGATACGTATGTATCTATGATATGTGAATGTATTGTATGTTGCCTGATTAACTAGAACTCACTCAGCGTAGCTGACTTTTAGTATGCACGCAGGTTAATTGACTGAGACAGCTGGCTTGAGGGGGACACATGGCAGGATTTGAAGAGGCTGACATCTGAAGATTTGTCATGATGTTTTGATATTATGTTTAATGTTATGATTTAAAAAGGCAAGTTATGAACGTTGTGATGAATGGTTGACTATTATTATTATTCCGCGAAAGTTTTAATTAACTCTGATATTTAAAACCGTGTTTATGAATAAATCCAACGCTAAAGTAGGGCACCGGGATCGGGGCCTTACACCTAGGATAGGTCAATAGGCTCTGATACCAATTGTTAGTCCTAATAGACGGATCTTTCAATGTGATATCAACAATCTCAATGTTATTACGGAATGTAACACAAGATGACTCGACAAACGATTCATCATGTAAAGAACACACGGGATGCTTCAAAACATACGTATATTAATGTCGGATGCTTAAGCACCTGTTACACAAACACACGTTCAACAGCTACTAAAGAACGGCCAACCTAACCCTACATACAATATGATTATATATATGGACTACACCTAACCCAACAAAAGCCCAAAGCCCACTGAGATCACATGGATATCGGTTTATATACACGCACACAACATGATACAAAACTGAACGCAAAACTAAGTACAAACCAACTAATATTGGCCCAACAAAACTATTCTTGCTCGTCTTGCCACTGATGCCGAAAGGGTCAGAGCTTTAGGAAACAATGATGGTTTCTTCTACACGGGAGAACCTAGAAAGGATGACGGTGAAGGAGGATCTGGTGCTAAGTCTGCTGATGATGAGCCTGCCGTTGTTGTTGGAAACATTTTGGGCACTGAACATGTGGTGACTACTGCTACTTCATCTGAGTAGGTTAGTCCCACAAGTTCACCACTTGTTGCACCCATCATTAGTGCACAAGTTAGTGTCTTGTTTACCACTACTTTAATTACATATGTTCCACAACAACAAGTAGCACAAGGCAGTGATGGAGATGATGGTGACAATGGTGACGATGATGAATCTGATGATGAAGATGATGATGGTGAAAATGATGGTGATGAGGAAGATTGCAATAAGAAGAAGGATGATGATGACGATCACAAGTATGATAGCTTCGATGAAGCTCGTGAGGGTGATGATGATAGTGCTGAAGGAAGTGGTAGTGGTGATGCCACTGGTGATAAGGCGGGTGATGATGAACCGCCAAAGGAGGCTGAGAAAACTCGCTAGACGGATGCTGCTGTGGAGGCTGAAATGGCCTCTTTATTAAGCGTTTGTTCTTTTGCAGGTACCGACTCATCAGTTAAGAAAGTTGTTAAAGAGAATAAATCTGATAGTGATGATTGAATCAACTATTCTCCTAATCCAAACACTCCGGATAGAGAGAATGTGAAACCTGCTGCTGCTGAAGAACCAGTTGTTGCTCCTTCCACCAAGCTTGCTCAAAAGAAGTCTCGAAAAGGAATAAAGTACTACAGCGTGAGCAGGATGGCTAGCATGCGGTGGATATCGAAGCCGTACTATGACTCAGATCCCATACTCTACGCAAGATGGCACCAAGATAGCAAAAGTTGGGTATCTGACGTGCTAATGGTGATCTGACATATCTCACATATGGAGATATGCACACTTTGTCAATTCTCGACATGAACTACTTCAGAAAAACCATAGCTCGAGAAGATGACAAAGAGTCAGTGCAGTCATGGTTCAAAGGCATTCTAAGGCGCGAATGGAGGAATGACTACTCGACGTTCACCGTCAATCCGGGTAGGTCCTACAAGTCAAAGGAGGTGAATCCTTTCACCAACAAGCCGTTTAAAGGTCGAAGATACGAGATGCCGAAAGATCATGGAGAGCCAATATTTAATTGCATGCCATTTGAAGAAGACTTTCTCTTTGACTTCGTCGCGTGGGAGTTTGACAACCAACATGGTGAAGTCATCATCCACTGCAAGCGCACTCACGACCTGCGGTTCTTTGACGAACACGAACCTGTAGGTTTTGGACTGAGCGACCTAAAGAAGCTTGTGGAGTCGCCCCTATGTACAGTAGAAAATGCCCGTCGTGATAACACGGATGCCATCGTCGGAAAGTTTAACAAATTCATCGAACTTCTTGTTGAAAAGAAACCATTTCAAGATCCATACGATATCTTCGAGTACGAGTGGTGATAGAAGTAAATAACACAAATAATAAATACTAGAGGGAGATTGTAAGGCCCAGTTTAAGTTTAGTCTTTTGTATTTGTAACAATCATTTTGTGTTTGTTATGTTTAACTTATCTTTGTATTGTTTGGGCCCAATGCCAATTGTATTTGTAGCCCATTGGGTCGTTTCATATGATATGTGTGCATGAGAATACACACACTATATAATGTTTGTGTATCTCATACACAACAAAAGCCTTATCTCTAACATACAAACTCTCTCTTCTTCTTTCTATGTTCTCGGCAATAAACTATCACAACAAGATTCAAGATTTCGGTCCTAACTAGTTGTTTCCGCCAACTAGTGTAGAGGTTGATCCAAGCTAACTAGTAATAGTTAGTGTGTAGTTAGATCCAGTCAAGGGACCTACCCCCCCCCCCCCCCCGGTCACCCCTCTTATCGTTGGTGGGGGTGGGGGGGGTGTTCCACAAAAATCGCCCCTTTGTCGCCCTTTTTTCCACCCCACTACGCACACACTAAGAACCATTGTTTTTGAGAAGGCTACAAAATCCGAAACTTTATCATCAGATTCTGAATAACTTGTACAACCAGTATGCTTTTTTTTTTAATCTTACGTGGTTTGTTTGAAAGTGTTTGCCTTTGTCTCTTAGTTTCTTTGGCATAAGATAATATTTTACTGTTTTGAAATGTCAAACTTTCATTGCTCGTTTAGAGTCATTGTGAGTATGTTATTAGTTCCAAGAAGTGACTCATTTGGAAAATGTGTAAAAGTTCCGTATTCAATTTTGCATTTTGTATGAAAAGTATTTTTCATATTTTGCCCCATCACATTGATTTTTCAATTGATTACAAAATTCCTCAGCTGATTTGTAAAAATCCACATGAGGAAATATGTCGTTTGGTAAAAGTCGTAAATAGTAGATGTGGGCCTTTATTATTATTATTATTATTATTATTATTATTATTATTATTATTATTATTATTATTATTTCAAATATAGACTCTTGTTTCGAAACAGAAGTACAGAACTAACTAGGGATTTTTTATGTTAATTTAGACAACCGGCTGTATTACCAATTGTTTGTCCAATATAGATAGTAATAATCACCGTAAAGATTTCAGCAATGGATAAAGATTTGTGTAGAATAAAAATTTAGCCTTCAACCATGAAACGTATGAGTTTTGAAAAATAAAGGCTTGATACGTATGAAATATTTCATACGTTGTTAGGATTAGTATAGACCTTTGAATCGAGTTCATTTGTTGACAATTAGAAGACTAATGGGGTGGCCCGTTTAATTATGGAGAAAGGCCCATTTAACGTAAAAATCGCCCAAAAATCGCCGGTGGGGGGGGGGGGGTGCCAAAGCCTTCTCGCCCCCTTATCGCCTTAACCCAAGCCCACTACACATTGCCTCACAAAAGAGTTGTATAATGTGAATTTGAAAAGAAACTGAAACTACCCGAAAAGTGGATTAACCGAAAGTCAGTAATCGTTTTTTTGGTACCCTTATACTAATAAAATAATTTTAGCCAAGCTCCAAGAATCATTGGACGACTTTGCATTGGTAAAGTTCTAGAACGGGCTTCTTTTGCCTCACACTACTACTGACTAAGTTAAAGCCCTCAACTGTTGTAGGTTAATATATATATATATATATATATATATATATATATATATATATATATATATATATATATATATGGGAGGGTTATTTTGAGAACCATGGTGAGTTTTAAGAAAAACGTTAGTTACACATGTGTAAAAAGTCGATTCGGTGTGTAAAAAAATACCGTAATTTTTGTACATCACTTACACCTACGTATTACACATGTGTAAAAAAAATTCAGAAAAAAAAAATTATTACGTTGAGTTTTTTCAAGTTCTTAAAACTCAAGGTGGTTCTCAAAAGAAATCAATCATATATATATATATACATATATATATATATATATAATATATATATATATATCATATAATTATATAATAATAATGTTTTCAACAAACAAGCCCGCGACAAAAACTAGTCACCCAGCCCAACTTCGCCCATTTTGTCACCCCCGAGGCCTGTTTTCTCGCCCCTTGTCATACAAACTTGTAGCCCACTATACATGGCTTAAGAGTCAGAATTTCCTCTACTACTGTTGCCTTTGTGATTGGTTGGTCATAAGACTATGTGTAGCGAGGGGCTACAAATTGAGAGGATAAGTGACATGTGACGTCTAGTTAGTAAAATGAGAACTTTTGTTTTAAGAGTATAGTGGGGTTTTAGCCCAATACGCACACACACAGACACACACACACATATATATATATATGTTAAAATATATATTAAAATAATAATATATTCAAACACAAACAGATGACAATTATTCCTCGGCCCCCTGTCGCCCATCTTATCGCTGTGGGTGGGGGGGGGTCCACAAAAATCGCCCCTTCGTCACCCTTTTTTCCACCCCACTACGCACACACTAAGAACCATTGTTTTTGAGAAGGCTGTAAAATCCGAAACTTTATCATCAGATTCTGAATCACTTGTACAACCAGTACGCTTTTTTTTTTAATCTTACGTGGTTTGTTTGAAAGTGTTTGCCTTTGTCTCTTAGTTTCTTTGGCATAAGATAATATTTTACTGTTTTGAAATGTCAAACTTTCATTGCTCGTTTAGAGTCATTGTGAGTATGTTATTAGTTCCAAGAAGTGACTCATTTGGAAAATGTGTAAAAGTTCCGTATTCAATTTTGCATTTTGTATGAAAGTATTTTTCATATTTTGCCCCATCACATTGATTTTTCAATTGATTACAAAATTCCTCAGCTGATTTGTAAAAATCCACATGAGGAAATATGTCGTTTGGTAAAAGTCGTAAATAGTAGATGTGGGCCTTTATTATTATTATTATTATTATTATTATTATTATTATTATTATTATTATTATTATTTCAAATATAGACTCTTGTTTCGAAACAGAAGTACAGAACTAACTAGGGATTTTTTATGTTAATTTAGACAACCGGCTGTATTACCAATTGTTTGTCCAATATAGATAGTAATAATCACCGTAAAGATTTCAGCAATGGATAAAGATTTGCGTAGAATAAAACTTTAGCCTTCAACCATGAAACGTATGAGTTTTGAAAAATAAAGCCTTGATACGTATGAAATATTTCATACGCTGTTAGGATTAGTATAGACCTTTGGGCTTTGGGTTGAGTTCATTGGTTGACAATTAGAAGACTAATTAATGTGTGTAACGGACTGAAACTATTGCAAGGTATGGTACTTGTCCCACATCGGTTGTATGGGCAATTGATGTGGGGTTAATAAGCCAAATAGGTTCCTCACCTATCAAACTAGTCTTTTGGGTTGAGTTCTTCTGTTTGGCTATTTGGGACAAGTCTCATTCCTTGCAATGGTTTCAGTCCGTAACAATGCACCCTCTTAAGGGCCAACGTCCTCGTTGGTCACGGCCACGTTGGTAACGGCTGGCTCACTCCAGACAACCACTCCGAGTCCTCGTTGGTCACGGCCACGTTGGTCACATCTGACTTCCTCCAGGCCACCACTCTGTGGGCCACCACTCCGAAGTTGGGTCTGATACCAATGTTACAAGCCAAACAGAAGAACTTAACCCAAAAGACTAGTCTGATAGGTGACGGAATCTATTTGGCTTATAAACCCCACATCAATTGCCCATACAACCGATGCAGGAAAAGTCACATACCTTGCAATGGTTTCAGTCCATAACAATATGGTGGCTCATTTAATTATGGAGAAATGCCCATTTAACGTTTTCTTTGTCCCTAAGTCATTCAACCTAAATGTTTATATACATATATATGTGAGAAAAGTGAATATGAGGCAGTTAAGCATCTAACATTATATCTGAAACCCACTACATAGTTTTGAGCTTTTGATTAAGTATTTCTAAAATATGAAAGAAATCATTCACATATATAGGCTTAAATTTATGCGAGAAATCATCTTTATGAGAAAAATGCAAGAAATTATTATAACCAATCAATTTTTTTTTCTTTTGTTTAACATTTGATTAAATGTATAGGATGTAATGGTAGATGTTGCAATTTTTATATTTTGGTAAGTATTAATGCTTTTGAAAGTTTCAATTTTACTCTTTTATTATTTTATATCTTTGTTAATTAATGCAAAACATCTATTTTGGTATAATACGTTTATAATATATAATAAGATTCGTCCTTTTTATGTTTGAATTTCCATTTATTATTATTTAAATCAACAAAAATATAGGATTGATAATATATCCTATATTCACATATACATTGAAACAAAGATTTGGCTTCAACAAATATATTATCTTTTTTTATTAAGTAATAAATATAAGTGTGTATTCCGTAATGTACACAATATATAATGAGGTACATAATATAAAAAGTACAATAATTTATTTGTCAACCTACACTTAACGATAAACAACCTACACAGAAATGATCTATTCTCATTTATATATATACTCATAAGACAATACATGAACATACATAAAATAACACATTTCAATTAATTAAAAAAATAGACACATACATACATAATCCATAACAACCTACACAAAAACAATAGTTTCAGAACATCATCACTTTATGTAGCTAAAAGATGGTAGCATATCAACGCTATACCCAGATTAACATGTCCCTATACAACGAATGTATTTCTACACAAACCATAGATTACTAAAAGTCGGTGTCAGTTATTACATAAATTGATGAAATTACCCCTTTTGGGAGTCTGGGCAATTCCATTACGAAGCAATTCACATTTCGGACTATATAAAAAACATTTGCAGGATGATTGTATATGATCGACAATGGCGGCATACTAAACAAAATAATAATGCATTCTAGCGATACCCAACACAAGTTGAAAACATCATACACGGTTAAAAAAATCATTAAATTGTTATTTGAACATATCCTACGTAAGTTGAGAACATCCTACACAGATAAGAAATTATTCTCCTTAGTATTTGAATACATCCTACATAAGTTGAAAACATCCTACACAATTAGTGGATCTTTTCATATTTGTGAACAACCACTTTTTTCTACGAAATTCACCAAAGTAAATAATTAAAACTATACCTAAATAAAAACAAGACAACTCTACACTCCAATCGAAGCCAATTTTTTTGTTACAAAATCCCAATCGAAGAAAACAAAAAATGTGAAATAGCACAAGGATAAAATTTTTTTAACGTAAAATAAGGATAGGTTGTGTATCAATTTTGGGATTGAAATTCCAGTCATGGCAACTATAAGCAATAAATTATTTACAAGCAAACATTTTAGGAACTAATTAATTAAGTGAACGTTTGTTATAAAAGATTGGAACAACCTACCCATTTTATTTATATATATATATATATATATATATATATATATATATATATATTAAAATGTAAATAGTTGTTAACTCATATATGCTACTATTCATGAAGTGAACCACTAGCTTTTTTACATTTGATAAAAAACGTTATGCTGTCATTTTCAAAACTTATTTTAATTTTAATATTATTGTTATTGGATGGCTTTCTAAGTTTTATTTCCATATTATTTTATTTCTATAGATATCTTTTGCATATTTTATTTTTCACTAACAAATTATAAATATAATGATTTCTCAAATATACCATTACAAAATTCTTATTTTTATCTATGTTTCAATATAAGTTTCACTCAAAACCAATCCAGATAAGATATAATATACTTTTAACTTCTTTTTATCACAACATAACAATATTATAAATTTTGAATACATTGTTGTCACATTAATATTTCTACATACACCTTATAACAAGCTTCCACAATATGTGAACAAAACATATGGGCAAATATATTTTTTTTTCTTTTATTCATGACAACCTAAATTTTTAT
>NW_027503118.1:0-45827 GCF_021521415.1 Bidens hawaiensis | reverse complement strand
GGGAACACAATCCCTTGCTTTAGGGGATTGAAATCTTTTCATATCTAGGTGTAATGATGATAAAGTATGGAAATTATTATTGTTTATTGTTTACTTAAAAGTGGAGGAGTGGATAAAAGATCTTGATTTGATTTGGACAGGACATGCAGGTCTGGGGTTGGTGAGAATAGGGTGGCTGACAGTTGACTTTTCATGTTACAGTGTGCTTTTTCAGGTACTTTTGTCAGTGTACAGTAAAAAGTGGAAAATCTCTGAAACACGCTACTGTTTCCTTTTGGGCGGGAGTAATCTCCTTATGTCTGGAGAATAGACTAAGTGTTCTGTGCGCATCACTTTGTGCGCATAGCTTTCTGCGTGTAGGACATTTCTTTGCTGCGGGTAGGTGCGTAACCTTCTCGCAGTTGGGGATATTGAGTTTCATTTGTAGATTCTCCAGGTGGTCTTGGTATTTCAACATAGTGATCAGTCATGTTGAAGTCAATTCCATCTTGGAGCTTCAGACAAACTAGCTCTCAATGTTCCCGCCATGCGGGGAGGTTAGTTCCCTTCCGCACGCGCATAAACGATGTAGGATGCATCCGCCTTAGCATCATGCGGGATGGTCAACCCATAGACAACATAACGTTAAGTTACATGAAAACATAAAGCCAAAACATTCACGCATGGCGCATATAACATATGCTCACGCTGGTTCTTAACATGGTGCGCTCGCGCAGGTTGCACATAACAAATGCACGCGCTGACTAACATGGCGCGCTCGCGCAGGGCGCACATAACAAATGCACGCGCTGACTAACATGGCGCGCATAATATTTACAATCACCTAATTATTAGGTTATTACTTAGTTTAAGGGATTGGGAATTTACCGGGTGTCACATTCTCCCCTCGTTAAACGAATTTCGTCCCGAAATTTTAGGAGACGTTGCTGGCAGAAGCCATGTTCTGGAAGAGGTGTGGGTATTTCTTGCGCATTTGGTCTTCTCTTTCCCAAGTGAACTCAGGCCCACGCCTCGAGTTCCATTGAACCTTTACTAACTTGATTTTGCTCCTGCGTAACTTTTGTTCTTTCCAATCGGTTACTGCTATAGGTTCTTCTACGAAGTGCAGCTGTTTGTCGATGTGAATCTCTTCCAACGGCAAAATCAACGTTTCGTCAGATAAGCACTTTTTGAGGTTGGACACATGAAACGTATCATGAACTCCACTGAGTTCGGCGGGTAAACGGAGTTTATAAGCAACCGGACCGATCCTTTCCAGGATCTCAAATGGTCCAATGTAGCGCGGATTCAACTTTCCTCGCTTGCCGAAACGGGGGACTCCTTTCCATGGAGAGACTTTCAAAAGTACTTTATCCCCTACTTGAAATTCCAATGGTTTCCTTCGCACATCTGCGTAGCTCTTCTGTCTATCGCGCGCTGTCTTAAGGCGATCCCTTATCTGAAAAATCTTGTCTGTTGTTTCTTGGATCAATTCTGGACCAGTTATTTGCTTGTCACCCACTTCAGCCCAGCACAGTGGGGATCTACACTTGCGCCCATACAAAGCTTCGAACGGCGCAGCCTTAATGCTTGTGTGATAGCTGTTGTTGTAAGAAAATTCAACCAATGGGAGATGAGTATCCCAGCTACCTTCGAAATCGATTGCGCACGCGCGTAGCATATCTTCCAATGTCTGGATTGTTCGCTCGCTTTGCCCATCCGTTTGAGGATGATAAGCTGTACTCATATCAAGGCGAGTACCTAGAGCTCCTTGTAACGATCTCCAAAATCTTGAGGTGAACCGACTATCTCTATCAGAAATGATGGACACTGGGACTCCATGTTTTGAAACTACTTCTCGAATATACAGTCGGGCTAACTTTTCCATCTTATCGGTTTCCTTGATCGGCAGGAAGTGCGCTGACTTAGTTAGCCGATCCACAATAACCCATATTGTGTCATAACCCCCAGGTGTCCTTGGCAGTTTGGTGATGAAGTCCATAGAGATTTGTTCCCACTTCCACATGGGAATTTCTGGCTGTTGAAGCAACCCTGATGGTTTCTGGTATTCAGCCTTCACCTTCGAACACGTCAGGCACTTACTGACATACGTTGCGATGGCGCCTTTAAGATTGGGCCACCAATACAGCGTTTTAACATCTTGGTACATCTTGTCTGCGCCAGGATGTACGGAATACCGCGTCTTGTGAGCTTCGTTCAATACCTGCTCGCGCAATCCTCCCTTGAGAGGGACCCATATGCGGTTAGCGAAATATAGATTGCCGTTCTCTTTCAGTTCCAAATTCTTAACCATACCCCCAAGGCATTCGTTTTTAACAAACTCTGGTTTCAAGGCTTCTTGCTGAGCGTCTCGGATGCGGGTAGAGAGATCTGCGTGAATGGTCAACCTTAGAGCCTTGACTCGTAGCGTTTTTATTCGCTCCTTCCTACTTAGCGCGTCTGCTACCACATTCGCCTTTCCAGGGTGGTACTTAATTTCACAATCATAATCGTTCAACAACTCCACCCATCTTCGTTGCCTCATGTTTAAATCCTTTTGATCAAATATATGTTGAAGGCTCTTGTGATCCGTAAAGATTATACACTTCGTACCATAGAGGTAATGGCGCCAAATCTTTAGCGCGAAGACAACCGCTCCAAGTTCTAAATCATGCGTTGTGTAGTTCTTTTCATTGGTCTTGAGTTGGCGTGAGGCATACGCTATGACTTTGTCTCGCTGCATAAGGACACATCCAAGTCCCTGATGTGAAGCGTCGCAGTAAACAACAATGTCATCCATCCCCTCGGGCAAAGACAAATTGGCGCACTACATAACTTCTGTTTCAACATTTGAAATGTTGTTTCCTGATTTTCGCCCCAAACAAACTTCTTGTCTTTCTGAGTTAGCGCGGTCAGAGGTAGAGCTATTTTGGAGAAGTTCTCAATGAAGCGTCGATAGTAGCCAGCTAGTCCTAGGAATTGCCTCACCTCAGTTGGGGTTTTTGGCGCTTCCCAGTTTTCGATGGCCTTGACTTTGGAAGGATCAACGTGAATTCCTTTCTCGTTTACAACGTGACCGAGAAAGTGAACTTCTCTAAGCCAAAACTCGCACTTGGAAAACTTCGCATACAACTTTTCTTTCCTCAACAATTCCAAAATCAATCTCAGGTGTTGCTCATGCTCGGCCTTGGTCCGAGAGTAAATCAGAATATCATCTATAAACACAATCACAAACTTGTCCAAGTATGGTTTGCACACGCGGTTCATCAGATCCATGAACACAGCCGGCGCATTAGTTAGCCCGAAAGGCATCACTAAGAACTCATAATGGCCGTATCTAGTTCGGAAGGCTGTTTTCGGCACATCTTCCTCATGGACCCTAAGTTGGTGGTATCCTGACCGTAGATCTATCTTCGAATAATAACTGGATCCCTGCAGCTGGTCAAATAAGTCGTCAATCCTCGGTAAGGGGTACCGATTCTTGACTGTCAGCTTGTTCAGCTCCCTGTAGTCAATACACATTCTGAACGAACCATCCTTCTTCTTAACAAACAGTACTGGAGCTCCCCAAGGTGAAAAGCTTGGGCGTATGAAACCCTTATCCAATAGTTCCTGTAACTGATTGGATAGCTCTTGCATCTCAGATGGAGCTAGTCGATAAGGCGCTTGAGCTACTGGCGCAGCTCCTGGGACTAAATCAATACGAAACTCGACTTGTCGCGGCGGCGGTAATCCGGGCAAATCTTCAGGAAAAACTTCTGGAAATTCGCGCACTACTGGTAAGTCTTCAATTCTTCGCTCATCTCCTTTCTTCTCTACTACATGCGCCAGGAAGGCGTAGCACCCTTTCCTTAGGCACTTACGCGCCTTTAGGCACGAAATCAGTTTCGTCGCAACTCCCCTTCTTTCCCCTTGAATTACCAAGGTTTCTCCGTTCAACAGTGGGATCCGAACCTGCTTCTCATGGCAAATAACTTCCGCGCGGTTCTCGACTAACCAATCCATACCTACCACAATGTCAAAACTTCCCAAGTCTATTGGCAACAAGTTAATATTGAACCCGTGACCTCCCATGACTATTACACATTGCTCAGTTCTTTCGTTTGCGCATAACTGCCTACCATTGGCTAGTTCTATAGTATAAGGCGTGTCTAGTCTACTGGTTGCTAGGCCTAGGGAGTCTTTAAACTCAGCGGATATAAAACTTAGGTCAGCGCCAGTATCAAATAAGACAGATGCAAAATGTCCGTTAAGCAAAAACGTACCGGTTACCATATTCGGCTCTTCTTTAGCTTCGCCTGCGCCGATCACAAAAGCTCTCCCGCGAGCTTGGTTCCCCTTTTGCGGGCAATCCCGACTAAAATGCCCTGGCTTCCCGCATGCGTAGCAGTTGTCGCTTGCTCCAGCGTCTCTGACACGGCAATTCATCGTCTTGTGCCCTGGTCTGCCACATTTGGCACATTCGATTCTTGCGCATTCACCCTCGTGGTGGTACTTGCATTTGTTGCACCATGGGCGAGGCCCGCTGTATCCTTTTCGTGGTGGCTCCGCGGCCTGAATCGCGTAAACCCTTGCGCTTTCCTGCTTCTTGAACGGTGGCTGCTTGGAGTCGGACCCTCGGTGGTGAGAGTTCCATTTCCTCTTGGGATCAGAGGTTCGCTGCTCGGTTCCGCGCGTAGTTAACAAACCCGCACGGACCGTATCCCTTGTAAGGGTGATGGCCCGCGCTACCGCCTCATCAAAGGTTGGAGGCGCTGCGGCGTTGAGCGGAACCCTAACAACAGGAGGTAACCCAAAAATATACCTCTCGATCTTCTTTTCCTCCGTGTTTGCCATGTCTGGCACCAACTGGCAAAGTTCGTTGAACCGGTTGTTGTAGGCGTCGATATCCGTTCTTACCATGGTGTGGTTCCAGAATTCCTGTTGTAGGTTCTGAATTTCTGCGCGAGAGCAGAACTTTCTCATCATCATCTCCTTCAGTTCCTCCCAGGTCTTGTGGAGAGCAACTTCTCGCCCCAATGTTTTCGTTTGAAGCTTCCACCAAGACGAAGCTGCTTCTTGGAACATGCAGGTCGCGTAAAGGACCTTCTGGTTCTCACTACATCCGCTAATGGAGAGAACTGTCTCCATCTTGTCAATCCAGTTGTAGAGCCCAATGGCCCCTTCGGTTCCCTTGAATGGCCAAGGCTTACAGGCCATGAATGTCTTATAGGAGCATCCTTTGTCCAAGGCTCCTGATTCGGGTTCTGGGGTCTCATTCTGACGACCCTGACTTGATTCGGCCTTGCTGGCCTCATGTGTTGCGATTGCTTGCGCGATTATTTCCGCGAGTTCCTCGGGTGTCATGGTAATTCCTTTGGCTTTAGTTGGAGGCATTCTCGCTTTAAAAGAGAATGGAAATATATTAAACTTAGCGCATGTACTCTGAGCACATAATGTTATCATTATTTACTAGACAGTGTGACCCGTGTTCCTAAGTGTGTGTATAGTTTCTTTTGAAAATATTTTCTTTGAAAAATATTTCATGCGATTCCCCAACGGTTATAGTCTAGGTTAAAACTTCTTTTCCTAGTTCGCTATAACCAGTGCTCTGATACCAATCTGTCACACCCGGCCCTGAGCGGCGGAAACAGCCGGGCGCGCGCGAGTGGGAATTGATACTTAAGCACGGGCCATTGCAAACATTCAAAGTAAGATTTTCATTGCGCATGAAAAGTTTAATACAAATACATTACATTGTTTAAAAATTACATAAGAACATCCAAGTATAAAAACTGTTGAAGATTTCCACGCCATATCCCCATGCGCGGCGGGAACAACCACGCGCATCGAAGGGATAGAACTAAAATCTTCCAAAAAGCTAGTTTAGATGTTCAGCGTGAGGTGCTCTAAGTGTGACTCCATGCGCTACCTAATTATCTCCTGAAAGACACGTAAAAACATTTGAATCAGTATAAACTGAGTGAGTTCACAAGTTTTAGTAACTTGATAAATCGTATTGCATCATAATCATTCTGAAACATAATTCTGGTAGCATCATTAAAGCACAAGCTTGGTAAAACATAGTTATATCAACATATTCTGATAAAATCGTTCCGCGGGTTACGCTGCGAACATTTCTGGGAACTGTGCTCGTCTATGCAAAGTGGCGCTGCCACTACGAGCTAAAATAAGTAATACCGTCCCGCGGGTTACGCTGCGAACGTTTCAGGAAGATGTGCTCGTCCATGCAAAGTGGCGCTGCCACTACGAGCTAATCAATAATTCCGTCCCGCGGGTTACGCTGCGAACGTTTCAGGAAAATGTGCTCGTCCATGCAAAGTGGCGCTGCCACTACGAGCTAATCAATAATTCCGTCCCGCGGGTTACGCTGCGGACGTTGTGCCGGAAAACAAGGCGCTCGTCCATGCAAAGAGGCGCGACCCCTACGAGCGGGTTCAAACCCATAGTACTGCCCCATGACCATACTAGGCACTCGTCCATGCAAAGAGGTGCGACCCCTACGAGTGGGTGGATCAAACCAGCAGTCCCTACCCTTAGAGTTCCAATGGTAAAGTGATCACTTACTCGAGTTCTAGCGCACATACATCGAAAACCTTAGATAACCGTTTGCATTACTCATCATGAAACATAACTTAAACACCTAATCGCTTGCATAGCTTGTAAGTATACCGTGATAAAACATTATTTAGGTACGTGTCCCTCGCCCCGAAAACAGTTTAAAATAGTGAAAATAGTGAAAATAGGGGCTGTGAGACTCACCTGTGGTTCTTGTTAAGGGATTAATCGAGATTCGGGTTTTCTTGGTGTTGGCCTCGGAATCGAAGGTCTAGAATACGATTAAATAACAAGTATATATATTAAGATCAAGAAATAGGAGAATATAAGGGTTGGATAGTAGGTCTCAAGGTTATATTCTCGGCTTACCTAGTAACAGGATCGGAGCTGGAAACAACGGATGCTTGGGAGAGGATTAGTGCAAGTTTGTAGTTCTTTGAAGTGTGTTTTGGGTGATAATTTAGGTTACAAATTTATAGGCAAACTCAAGGGAACACAATCCCTTGCTTTAGGGGATTGAAATCTTTTCATATCTAGGTGTAATGATGATAAAGTATGGAAATTATTATTGTTTATTGTTTACTTAAAAGTGGAGGAGTGGATAAAAGATCTTGATTTGATTTGGACAGGACATGCAGGTCTGGGGTTGGTGAGAATAGGGTGGCTGACAGTTGACTTTTCATGTTACAGTGTGCTTTTTCAGGTACTTTTGTCAGTGTACAGTAAAAAGTGGAAAATCTCTGAAACACGCTACTGTTTCCTTTTGGGCGGGAGTAATCTCCTTATGTCTGGAGAATAGACTAAGTGTTCTGTGCGCATCACTTTGTGCGCATAGCTTTCTGCGTGTAGGACATTTCTTTGCTGCGGGTAGGTGCGTAACCTTCTCGCAGTTGGGGATATTGAGTTTCATTTGTAGATTCTCCAGGTGGTCTTGGTATTTCAACATAGTGATCAGTCATGTTGAAGTCAATTCCATCTTGGAGCTTCAGACAAACTAGCTCTCAATGTTCCCGCCATGCGGGGAGGTTAGTTCCCTTCCGCACGCGCATAAACGATGTAGGATGCATCCGCCTTAGCATCATGCGGGATGGTCAACCCATAGACAACATAACGTTAAGTTACATGAAAACATAAAGCCAAAACATTCACGCATGGCGCATATAACATATGCTCACGCTGGTTCTTAACATGGTGCGCTCGCGCAGGTTGCACATAACAAATGCACGCGCTGACTAACATGGCGCGCTCGCGCAGGGCGCACATAACAAATGCACGCGCTGACTAACATGGCGCGCATAATATTTACAATCACCTAATTATTAGGTGATTACTTAGTTTAAGGGATTGGGAATTTACCGGGTGTCACATGCTCCACCTTGATTTGTTCTCTCTCGATGCACTCCCGAATGAAATGGTATCGTGTGTTGATGTGCTTGCTTCTCTCGTGAAAAACTGGGTTCTTCATCAAGGCAATAGCCGATGAATTATCCACCTTCAACGTCACAATCTCCTCCTTTTCTCCGGTCATCTCTGACAACAAACCCCGAAGCCATAAGGCTTGACATGCAGCGGATGTAGCTGTCATAAATTCAGCCTCACATGATGATAACGCCACCGTTCCTTGTTTCTGAGAAACCCATGATATCGGTGATGTACCATAGTAGAAAATCAAACCTGAGGTACTCCGACCATCATCCATATCCACCGCATGACTACTATCACTATACCCGTGCAACATACTGTTTCCGCCTCTTGAGTAAGTAATACCAAAGTCTAGTGAACCTCTTAGATATCGAAAAATATATTTAACCGCTTGAGCATGAGCTTGAGTTGGTGATTTCATGAACCGACTTGCATAACCAACCGAGTAGCTCAAATCGGGTCTCGTATGAGTTAAATACCGCAAGCTTTCGATTATCTTTCTATAACCGTCGGATCTACCTTCGGATTCTCATCTTCTTTAGCCAACTTTAAGCCCGGTTCCATAGGAAATTGAGTCGAGTTGCACTCCCAAAGACCTGCTTCTTTTAGGATCTTCGTTGCATAACTACCTTGCTTTAACGTTATCCCACGATCACTTTGCTTCACTTCGATCCCGAGATAGTAATGCAACAACCCGAGGTCACTCATCTCGAACCTTGACTCCATTTGTCTTTTGAAATTTGCAATTTCTTGCACACTTGTACCCGTGACTATCAAATCATCAACGTAAACTCCAACGAGTAGTAACCTTTGACCGGAACACCGTTTGTAAACCGCTTGTTCTTGTTTACATCGAGTGAAACCGAGTTCCTTTAACGACCCGTCTAGTTTAGTATTCCACGCCCTAGGAGCTTGGCGTAGACCGTATAACGCTTTAGCCAATTTGTACACTTTTCTTTCTTCACCTTTCTTAACGAACCCATCCGGTTGAAACACATACACCTCTTCTTTCAAATCACCATGAAGAAACGCGGATTTTACATCCAAGTGATGAACTTCCCAACCTCGGTTTGCTGCTAAAGCGAGTAAAAGTCGAACGGTTTCGATTCTCGCTACCGGCGCGAACACCTCTTCGAAATCGATCCCATATTTCTGAACATACCCCTTAGCTACAAGTCGGGCCTTGTACTTGGTTATTTTCCCGGATTCATCTCTTTTGATTTTATAGACCCACTTTAAACCTATCGGTTTTACTTTGGGTGGTGCTTCAACTAACCGCCATGTCTTGTTTCTTTCAATCGACTCGACCTCCGCTTCCATTGCTTTTCTCCAATGTTTTTCATTATTCGCTTCTCGAAAATTTACCGGCTCATCATCGAATAATAATAGGATATTTAGCTCGTCGGTTGTTGGGTCTTGCTCGACGGGTGTCGGTATACCTTCAACCAGAAAGTCGCTAAATTTCTTGGGTAAATCCATCTTTCGAGTAGTTCGACGCGGCTGGATAAGTTGTAACGGTTCTTCGTTTAGGCCAGTGTCGGGCCTAGCCGGGCTTACAGGTGGGCTGCCACCTTCTGAACTTGATGACTCACTTACGTTTTTGAGACGAACCAACTCACCTGTATCATGTCGGTCTACGGACCCGGTGTCAAACCCGATTGTCACCTGCTCTGATTCGGGTTCAATATCGTACCTGACAATAAACTCGGTCCATTCCGGACCCTTCTCGCCCTCTTGTTTGTCAAGATCAGCCCACACGTACCTTTTACACTCGTCAAACTTGACATCCCGCGTAACGTGTATTCGCCTTTTGATCGGATCAAACATACGGTAGGCTTTTGTTCCAGGTTGAGTACCTAAGTGAATCATCACAATGCTTTGGTCGTCCAATACCTTTTGACCGGTACCAAGGACTTTTACATACCCCGTGCATCCGAACACTTTAACGTGTGAAAGGTTCGGTTTTCTTCCTTTTAAACGCTCGTACGGAGTCGAATCCTCCAACGATTTTGTTGGTGATCGGTTTAGTAAATAAACCAAGTGATGAACCGCTTCTCCCCATAGATCTTGTGGTAGTGACATCGCCTTTAACAAACTTCGAGTCGTACCAAGTATGGTTCGGTTTCTTCTTTCAACCACTCCGTTTTGATGTGGGGTGTGCGGGGCCGTAAACTGATGTGCCACACCTATATTTGATAAGTAATCTTCCAACACATGGGATGTAAACTCACCCCCATTATCGATTCGTATGGTTTTGAGTTTCTTGCCCGTTTCGTTTTCCACCCTTTTCACGAAATCTATGAGTAAGCCCGCAACTTGGTCTTTCGTCTTTATCGTGAAAACCCACATATAGCAGGTGTAATCATCAACAATTAGCAAAAAGTACCGGTTTCCACCGTGTGTCTCGGGAGTAATCGCGCCACAAACATCAGCATAAACGAGCTCGAGCGGTACCTTTGCACGATAATTAGATTCTTTCGGGATATCCGATCTTGTCTGTTTGCCAAGCATACATGTATCGCAAATTTGCATCGGGTGTTCGATTCTTGGCACTCCATCCGCGAGTTTCGAGAGACCCCGAAGGGCATCGAAATTCAAATGCCCCAATCGAGCATACCATATCCATGCAACATTATGCAAACTGACTTGTAAGCAAACCGGAGAAACAACCTTTAAATTAATTTTATAAACCCGGTTGAAGGAACGCGGTACCTTGATTAGAAGTCTTCCATCTTGTTCGAATATCCATAAGATACCTTCTTGGATCTCGATCTTGCATCCTCCTTCGTCTAATTGCCCGAGACTTATAATATTATTGTTGAGAGATGGAATAAAATAAACGTCACTCAAGGCTCGTTGTTCTCCCCTTTGACCTTCTACTACTATCGTGCCCCGACCTTCGATTTCGACACACGAACCATCACCGAAACTTATTTTACCGGTCTTGTTACGATCGATGTTGGAAAACCATTCCGGATTTCCCGTCATGTGGTTACTCGCCCCGTTATCAAGAATCCATGTGTTTTTATCACATGGGGTTGAAGCATATTGCTTTGGATAAACCCGACCTTCTTTTAGAAAAACGACATCTTCCTTACTCCGAGCTACCGTCATCATGTTTAGAACCGGTCCGCCATCTTGAGCGAGGTTACTTTGATCGTTCGTCTCCTTGTTTCGGTTAGGACATGACGTGGCAAAGTGCCCTAGTTCATCACACCGATAACATTTAATCTTTGACCGATCCTTCTTCACCCGGGGTTCTTTCTTTTCCCGATCCACAACCTTACTTTTTCCCTTGTTCTTTTGACTTGATTCGGTTCCCATCTTGCCTTTCCCATGACGCCTTTCTTGATTGCTTTTAGCTTTCCATTCTTCATATGTATATAGGTGTTGTTCTTGCTTACCGGACACGGGTTTGTCTTTATCTCCAGATCGTTCCTCGAACGCTTTTAGGCGTCCAACGGCTTCATGGAACGTCATGGTCTTTATATCGGCAAACTGTTCAATAGTAGCAACAATCGCTATATACCTCTTTCTCGGAACGGACTTCAAAAGCTTTCTCACAAGGGTCTTTTCTTCAAACGGTTCTCCAAGATTGCTTGCTTTGGAGGCTATTTGGCTAATCTTGGTCGAGAAGTCATCAATCGTATCCGTTTCTTTCATCTTAAGTACATCGAACTCATGTTGAAGAGACTCGATCCGTGCTTCCCGAACCCTATCAACCCCAACGAAACGAGTCTTAAGTGCATCCCATATCTCTTTTGCGGTGGAAAGGTGAGCCACTTGCATCACCAAAGCCTCCGGCATGCCTTGATAAAGATACACAATCGCCAACCCATCTATCTTTGGATCAACTACCATTCCCGTTCTTGGTTCGATAGCCTCCAACAACCCTTGAACCTTGAAGATGGCCTTGATTTTTACCGTCCAAATTGTATACTTAGTGGACGTAAGAATCGGAAACTGAATCGAGAGGGAACTCGGTTCTTTAGAAAAACCGACTTGATTGCTTGACCCTACGACTTGATTATTTTATTGATCACCCATCTTTTTCTTAATTGTTGCTGTGTAAATCTTAAATCAATGTTTCTTGAAAACTTCTGGCTAAACTTTCTTTTGTTGCTTTTGAACCTTAAAAAGAATTTAATATTCCTTTTCTTGTTCTTTGCTTGTCGTGATCTCCAAGAGAAACAAAAGACTTCCTTATCTTTTGTGTTTTCAAGGCACAAACCCCAACAAACACAACAATCCTTTTGCTATTAAATTGGTCAACAGTAATTGCAGAAACGGTTACCGTATCGTCTTCTTCACACGAATTAAAACACCAATCGCCGCCTTCAGACGAAAAATAAACGACCCTGCTGTACTTTTAAACCCTACGAACTTATCGACGGAATCTTGGTTTTGCTGCCGTGGATACCTCACAAACACGTCGCCTGAAAATTGTTTAGGTTAGTCACGGATTTTGAACTCCGATCACGTTACAGGTTGTCTTTGTTCTACGCTGGAAACTTGATGCCAACCTCGTCGGAGATCAGGTGAACACCGAATCTTTCTTCTTGGTTGCCACTCTTGATCTCCAATCTGTCTTCATAACCCGTCGCGGAGGTCTTGCAATCAGATGTGATCGCCTTCCTCGCTGGACTCGGTCTTCGATCATAGATGCTCGCGCCGCCGGTGCAGAACCCTAACCGTAGCTCTGATACCAATTGAAGACAATAAGATTCAAGTCTAAACCTTTATTGTATTGATTAATAAGTTGTTGTGATTACTTGATTACAAATAACCCCTATTATAACCATACAATTACTTGTTAGACAAGAATAAGAGGAAAACTAACTCAATAACCCCCTATGTTTGTAAGTGCGACAACTAGGTCCCTGCACTTACGCAAGATTACACTAACATTGTGTTTTTACGCACGCCCTCATTTTGTTAGGTAATATGATACCATTCATAAACCAACTGATTGTACCCAGTTTTGATCACACAAAAGTCAAAATTGATAGTAAGTTATAAATGATCAAAGGAGCCTTTACACAATATCCTTAATATCCTTAGAAAACAAAAGTCAAGAACTTAGACAATGAATTCCAAATTGACCAAAAAAGTCAACCATTTCTATGATATACTCTTGCCCAGAAATGATCCTTTATGAAAAAAAAACAACTTTCCTATAATTAATTAATAATCCTAGGCTATAACTAGCTGCTAACAGTACTGTGTATATTTAATGAGCCCTTCGTATGGTGTGAGAGCATGAGGTGGCTTGGTAAAAATTCACACGTTATTTTTTTGTCAGACTCATCATGTATTGTCCAAAGGATTATAACCAATATTTTTTGTAATTGTTTATTTTTTTTGAACGACCAACTAATTAACGCCAGGTACTCCGTACGCGACCCCCATTGGCTAAAGGTAGCCCGAGCCGGTCACTAGTCCGGACGGACGGAGCCTCTTGCGGTCCACCTATTGAGGGATTCACCGATAAAACCCGACCCCCACACCCGTCAAATGGCACGACAGCGAGGAGCCGGTAAAACCGGGTGAGATCAGGACTCGAACCCTGGCAAGCCAGGGTCATCCCTCATATCTCCCATATAAATCGGTGATAGTGAAGTTTGTACCCTTACCTCTCACTAGTAAAGTGAGTATCTACCATTAAGCCACATCCAATTTATTTGTAAATTCTTATCTTTAAATTTTTTCTTCGTCCGTTTTCACAAACAAATAGAAATAAAAAACAAACTTGCACTAATAAGACTAGCTCAATGGCTGCAAAAATGTTCAAGATTTTGGTGCTGTTTGTTTTTCAGAGGTAAAATGTCAGAAGACTGCGAAACCACATCTGCCAACATCTGTAGCAGAAGAGGTGGACCAAAACTCTGCAGTCTGCAACAAGAAGACTGTTTGTTTTTTAACATCTGCAGACTGCTAAAATAAGCTGAAATTTAAATAAACTGAAATATAAATAAAAAAGGTCTTCAACATCAAAATTTAAATAATAGTCAACAACGCTGAAATAATATTCATAATACCACAAACATTTTTTAAATCATTTATTCCGTATTTTGCATTAACTGCTCAGCAATTTCATCTCTTAACTGAGTCATATATTCCCGATCTGATGCAGTGCCAAGTGCTTCAACCTCGTCTTCATCAGCATCAATTTGCCCACGACTATTTTCAATCGACACATTGGGTTGATCGTATTGTGTAAACAACTCATCGTCCAAACCTTGTTTCCTAATAAAATTATGTAGTGCGAAACATGCAACGGTAACGTTCCTTTGTGTTTCCAATGGAAATGGTGCCATCCTCTTCAATATAGGGAATCTTGCTTTCAAGACACCAAAAGCACGCTCAATGACGTTTCGAAGTTTTGCATGTGCATGATTAAATTTTTCTTTATTGGTTAACGCACGTCTCCGACGAAAATCTCCAAGCCAATACCTCACATTACGATATGGAGCCATAAATCCTTGTATGTGTGCATACGCGGCGTCACAAAGATAGTATTTCTCTGTAAATATTTTCAATTAATTACAATATTAAACTAACATAGAAATAATTAACAAACAATAAAAATACCTGATGGTGGAAATGGGAATGGCGCGTGTGGATCTAATAATGCCTCTGATAATATTCTAGAATCATGTGCTACCCCTTCCCATCCGGCCACAAGAAAAGTAAAAATCATGTTAAAATCACAAATTGCTAATACGTTTTGATAACAATCACCCTTTCCCCTTCCTCTATATAAATCTTGTTGCCTAGTAGGAACAACAGCATGTATCAAGGTCCCATCAAGTGCACCAACCGCTCCTTTAAAAATCTTTCGTAGCCTCTTGTTATGTCCCGGAATGTGATTCGGATTGAAAGAAGTTGGTACTATCATATCTTTGGCGAAAAGCATCATTTTATCCAACACTTCATGAAAGAATTTATGAATTGTTTGCTTTGCGTGTTGAAATCTATGCTTGATAACCACGTAATGTTGGTTATGGCCGATTATCATCAAAAACATAGCCATCTTTTCCTCAACCGAAACATGTTTACTATCCTTTAACGAATAATTTGTTCTAAAATGTGCACATAGTCGAACAAATGATTCACGGGACATGCGTAACAATTCAATGCATTGTTTGGGATTTCCTTGCAATAACTCTAACGTGTATTTATGTCCCGTCATTGACGAATCATTGTCTCGTTTTCGTTTCAAACCCCTCTTCCAAAAAAAGCGGATATACAAGTACATAACAACTACCAGAAGTATTTTCTCATCATTATTCATTATGAACCTGTTAATAAAACATAAACAACCATGTCATAAAGCATAAACAACCATTATCATAAAGCATAAACAACCATGTCACATAGCCATAAAATAACATACAATGTGTTAAACTTAACCAACAAGCATAGAATGTTTTCAACATAACTAAAAAAACATACACCAAAAACAAATAATGTTTTCAACAAAACAAAAACTACTTCAAAAGTCCTAAATTTTTAGCCGTCATCTCGATCCACCCTTTTAACACGACGGGAACATTTGGCAATGCCATCCACGCCTCTCTCATATCCGTGGACATTCCAAAAATATGAAAAGCAACCAAATATAGAGGGTCCGTCGGCTCTAACCCAACCAAACTTAACTTCTCAGAACACTCAACAACTGTTGTAACTACCGGGCGTTTTTTTTCAGGTTTTTCCCTAGTCAAATGTAACAAAGCATTTTTCATGTGAAGTGCTAAATCCTCAAAAGTGACAGATGATGATGGTTTTGAGGTTTTAGCCCTTTTGGGGGTAGGCTCGGGAGTAGGCTTAGGAGTAGGCTCAGGAGTAGGCTCGGTAGTAGGCCCGGTAGTAGGACTAGTGCAGGCATCATCTTCTGTGTTGTCTATAATCATCAGTTGTTGGACCGATTGGAGCCGATGACAAGAGGATGATCCAACCACTGATGTTTGGGTTGAGGTCCACTTGCGATTCCCCGTGGCAATGTTCTCATCAAACAGTTGTGCATGAAGTTCAGGAAATGCTAATGGAGTTGTTTTTAAGGATGCCGCTTTCGAATGCCCCTAAAAAAATAATGGTAGATGTTAAAAAATAAACTAGGGGTGGACTTTAAGGTAGAGGTAGATGTTAAAAAATAAAAATATATGAACATACCTTCTTAAAGTCTTCCCATTCCTCGTTCGTTAAGGTAAAAGTATTTGTTTGAGGGTTGTAGATGTTGCCGGTTTTGTTTTTCAAATACAACCATCCTATGTATTTGGCTTTAAGATTATCATAGGCGTTTTTGACTTGTTTTTGACTCAAATCCAATCCAAACTTTTCCTTAAGAACCCGTATTACCTTAGCCCACGATTCTTTGTGCAAACTCAACCCTTTTTTACCCACAGCGTTTTTCTCTTCAATGCATGTTTCTAATAAACATTTTATTTGCTCATTCGACCAATGTTGTTTCTCTACCATTTTTATGATCAACTAACAAGAAACAACAATTCTATTAAAACAACAATTCATCAAACCTAAAATTAAAAGGCACACATCAATAAACTATTTTCTCAAATAGAGAAAATCAGTTTATGAGAAACACGGATAACAAACATTGACTATGTAAATACAAACATCACAATTTCATAACACGTAAATATGACCACTAACATGCACAAGGAAAATCAAGTTGTAAGTTAATATTTGATCTTTCTATTCCATTAAGATCATATAATTCGCTGACTTGTGTATGGGTGACATGAAAGCCGATTAGGTATATACGTTTTGATTTTAATGTAATTAACAAAGTGTCTAATTCACATTGATATTTGTGATACACCTAAGTTAATTAACAGATTTAGTCAAACAAGAAGACGTGAAGTTAATTATAAGCAAGAAATGATCAAAGCCTATAAAGAAAACAATATTATTGTTTCACTAAGTAAAGGATATTAATTCGGTCACTTCAAACAAAGGATAATATGATAAATAAGAATTAACCATATCAAGAAAAGATGGGACACCTTGATTTCCAACGGATCAGTTGAAGTGTATAATAGATATGAACATTGGTACATGGTTTAGAATATGTCAAATCTTCTTAAAATGACAAGGAATGGTGACACATATAACCACTTGCATAAACCAAAATGTGACTATATGCATCTGAGTGTATATGTGCTTGGCATTGTGTATTTATAATTATGTATGACTTATTTTGGTGAAACTTTGTATTTGGAGTAAATTGTGAAAATTACATTAGAAGAGGAGAGTTTAGATGTTGATGAACAAGCTTATGGTTTTTTCAAGAACTTACAGTTAGCATCTCTAACTTTATAAACACTAGTCGGTTTTTAAATTACGTCATGGTTTATAAGTAATGTTTTATAAGCCATTAATGCCACGCCAAGCAAAAATACAGCCTCCCCTAAAGTTTCCCAGTCCTAATTCTACGTGTCTATGAATTCGGAACTCCTATTGTGGATCATATCCTCAGAGATGTATAGTTTATGAGAAACACGGATAACAAACATTGACTATGTAAATACAAACATCACAATTTCATAACACGTAAATATGACCACTAACATGCACAAGGAAAATCACAATATCAAACGAAAATCAACAAAACCTATGAATTCAAAGCAAATAACAGAACTTCACCGAGCAAATTGTCAAATGAATCAGATCAACAAAACAAAAACATATTATTTGAGAAAATGCAGTTGAATTGTAGTTATAAGATTTCATTTATTGATCTACGATCTAGAACTCTGTGTTCATTGATTTCATTAATGTGAACATCTCCAATCTAAACTAATCACAGATCCGATCACGAGATCTTTAAACTAACAACCAGAATTCATAACACATATACAGAAACCCAAACAACAAACCTCACAACTTCTAACAGAAATCATCAAAAAACTATGAATTCACCGGCAAATTCTCAATTGCATCAGACCAACAAAATCAAAACATATTAATCAATCGATTAGAACAAGATATAATCACCTATTCACAGAGTTGAAATAATAGAAAGAAAGCATAACCCTAAAATGAATCATTACCTTCAAGAAGATGCCGGAGCAGCGACGGCAGCGTGGTGAATGGAGCGGCGGCGGCGTGTGAGTGGAGCGTCGGCGGTGTGGAGGTAGCCGGCGGGTTGCGGCCGGCGGTGTGGAGGTAGCCGGCGTGGTGAGTGGAGCGGCCGGCGGCAGTGGAGAGGAGTTAGGAGGAGGAGTGGAGTTAGGGTTAGGAGGAGGATGATGATCGATGAAATAAAATGGGTAGAAGAGGTTAAGAAGTAATAATACCAACACTTCTGGGAGAAGAGGGCGCGCAGTCGTTTTTTAATGAAACGTCTTCGAAAAAACAAACACACTGCAGAGCCCAACGTCTGCGCGCCCTCTTCTCAGTGCAGACAAAAGAGGTGGAGAAGTGCTTCTGAGGAAAAACAAACAGCACCTTTGTCACGCGCTGGTGCAACAAGCAACCTTCTAAGGTATCACTTGAGTGACTCTTTTAATGGGAACACCAAATGATGAGTTCTAATTTTTATAAACCGTTTAAGGTTTTGTCTCTTCACTAACATGAGACAAGATCCTCACTTATTTAACTCTATTTGTTAAAGTTAACAACTTTAATTAATATTCCAAACACTCAACTTCGGAAATCTATAATTCATTCATCTTATGTCCATTTTGAATGCGGTTTGATTCGTTCTCACGGCATAAAAAGCAAACAAAATAGTTAGCAATTATATTAACCATGATTACATATATTTAACTATGAAAATATGAAAAATGCATTTTTGTATTTAATGGAAAAACTCATTTTTCATATTTATCCAATTTTTTCCGACATCCTATAGTTAACAAAACCTTAAATATGTTGTGAAACAAGCCTAATAATCAAACATGTGAGACAGAGATATAAAAAGAAAGATATATTTCATTAATCATGTGTGTAGATTCTAATCTATATTATGTATTGATAACCATAATATTAATGTACTAGGGTATAGACCCATGTTACACACGGGTGGAAAACATGTCAATAAACATAATAAATATAAACAACAAATTCAACCAACACAAAACTTATTCAACTTTCGGATCAAAACGTTAACCATTTACAATGTCTAGATATTAAAAGTTTAAGTTACAATAAGTTAGTGTACACCAAACCACCAAAAAACATCAACAAAAGACCTAAAGCATGTTCTTTCATATTAAACTACTATCAACTTCTTCAAATATTCTAACAAAAAAACTCATTTTGCTTCACCACCTGAAAATATTAAAAACAATATCATCCAAATTAAATATACCATTAAAATAATAACATGTTTAATAATGAAAGCCCTTGTTACACACGGATGAAAATTATAATAAAAGTAAAAAAAATATTACATGTAATACATAAATTGAGTTATATTATATAATGATTTTTATTTATAAATTTTATAATAAGTTTTGGATATATTTATATACTATTAATTATAAATTATAACTTGCAAACCAAACCTTGGTGTTTGATTTATTTCAAAACAAAATATTCATACCGATATTATTATATGTAAAGCCCTCGTCCTGGTGCCCTACTTGGACGTTGGATTTACTCATAAACACAGTTCTAAATATCAGAGTTAATTAAAACTTTTCGCGGAATTTATAGATGTCAACCATTCATTACATAAATCATAAAATTTAAACAATAACAAACATGTCTTTGAGTCTGAACATTATAAAATAAGTCTTCAGATGCCAACTTCTTTATCCTTTGCCATGTGTCCCCCTTCAAGCTAGCTGTCTCATCTACTCATATGCGTGCATACTAAAAGTCAGCTACTCTGAGTGAGTTCTAGTTAATCAGGCAACATACAATGCGTTCATATACTGCATACTTAACCGGAATTACTTTCTTTTGTACACTCATAAGTATATACATTCATTCTTACTTCCTTACTTTCATAATTTACCTTTATTTATATGCATACTTATACGTTTTAAAGAGCATTCCGCCCTACTTTCCTCGAGTATTATTAGGACCCAGTTCTCTCTTGCCTCGGATATTATTAGGGCCTGGTTCCCTCTTGCCTCGAATATTATTAAGGTCCGGTTCCCTCTGCCTCGAATATTATTAGGGTCCGGTTTCTTGTTCATCGATAAACCATACAACCATACTATAACCATATATGTATCCTTATACCTTCACTTGTTTACTTTTATTTCTTTTTTACTTTCAATATTATTCAAATATCATTCATAAAACATTCATATATCATCACAACTTTCACATATCATACACTTAGCACTTAGGGTAAGTGTATTAACTAATCACAAGGAGTATGTAAATAGCTCCGAAAACATAACAAGGAAATGGGTCTAGAAACTCACCTGAGCTCGGTTCCTTTCAGAGTTAATGGTAACTCCTTTATTTAATTGGGCACGACTAATTGTATAACAATTACACGTATTAATTTACTATTACTACCATATCATATTTCTAGTTTAATATAACCCTCAACGAACGGGGGTCCGGGGGCAGCGCCCCCGAAAGCGGGGTCTAGAGGCGGCATCCCCTAGCAGGGTCCAAGGGGCAGAGCCCCTGGCTGGGGTCGAGCTGCCAGGTCAGCTTGGAAAAAAATTATTTTCATTAACAGTCCTTAACACAAATTTCATTAGAATTCTTAAATGTTTATTTTATTCGCTATCTCATTCATTATGACGAATGACTCCATTCATTATAACGAATGGTTGGATATGAGTAATGAATGATTTAGGCCATTCGTGATTTCTTTGAAACGAATGAATGACTCATCGTTATAGGAGCACACGAATGTATCTATAACGAATGGTTGATTCGTTGTTTCCTCATGGCGAATGAATGGATAAAGTCATTCGTGACTTCTGTATGACGAATGGAAGGCTCATTCATTACCGGAACATACAGACGTGTCTTATTCGCTATGATTTTTTAACGAATGAACAGTCATTCGCTTATTCATAACGAATGAATATCAGTCTTATCCAAACTTTGACTCAAGTGCCAAAGTCAAAATCGATAATAACAGTCAACAACACCAGATCTGCAATTATCCTTCAAATCACGATGAAACAACACAAATTTGGTATCATTAAACTCGAAATCACATCGCCTACTAACCCTAATCCACCAAACATCCAAACATTGCATTTAAATGGTGCGTTTGATCATTGTTTAAACCCGGTTCTTTAAGCTAACAATTAACCTATCAAACGTTAACGAAATTTATTGAGAATCATTGCGTTTGATTAGTCTTTATCATTTGTACAGATCTAGGAATCCTAAACGAGCCGAACAAGTGTTTAGTTATATAACGTACCTTTAAACGAATCAGTTTACGAACACGATCAAGTCTTGATGTAGGTTTTGTTCATCACAACGTTCTAGTACCAACGAGCTCGGGTCTTTTCTTTCAGATCTTGGTTCGGGATATAGGAGGGTGTTTGTGCTTGTTTTTGAGAGTGTATGGAGGCTAAGGATAAGAATGAGGGGTTTAGGGTTTAAGGAGGTTTAAGAACTTTATATACCCTTAAGCCCATGGACCTAAGGCCAATCAGCATCCCTTATTCCATCTTTTAAATGTCCAAGCTCACACTTTAATAGTTTATTTATCTAAACGGATTAACGACACATTATAAAATAAACGAAATTTATTTTATTTGTTCTTTTCAAAAGCAGGATGTTGCATTATACATTTTATGTGTATAAAAATTATTTTTAGAACAAAATGTTGTCACATATTAAAAACTGGCTTTCTATAACGTTGGAAGAATTGGAGACGAAGACTCAAACAATAATGTAAAATTTCAATAACTTTCAGTGGCTAGTAATTTGTGTACTTTAAGTGTGAAAATTGTATATAAATATATATAGCGACAATGATAATGATAATAATAATAATAATAATGAATTTATAGTGTAATATTTATAAGAACAAATAATTTTACATTCATTAGAAGGTATTACATTGTTTATTTTATTAAAACAAAATAACATACAACAACAAAGAAAGTAAAATGTCAACTTAAAACATATTTCTAACTTAAACCATGAAGCCAAAAAGACATATCAATAAAAACTACATCATGATATATGAAGTCATAAAGTCTTGTTTATTAAACAATCATCGAAATAGAAAGAAATGTGTTGTAAGTTTTTATACATGCAAAGAAGAAAACTAAAATCACCACAAAATCAAATTCAATGTATTGTTAATAAGAGAAATAAATGTACAAACACAATTCATAAACTTATAAACAAATCATAAATCTCTATACACATCCTTGGAATGAAAGAATGAATTTTATGATACGAATTATATAGAGATAGTCATCATATTATCATACGGTTAATAATATAAGTTGTTTGACAAACTTATTACACGGTTTTTATTTATAGATGATTTAGATAAACTTTGTAAGGATGTGATCGAATTAACTATGACGTCAAAAAGATATATCAATAAAAACTACATCATGATATATGAAGTCATAAAGTCTTGTTTATTAAACAATCATCGAAATAGAAAGAAATGTGTTGTAAGTTTTTATACATGCAAAGAAGAAAACTAAAATCACCACAAAATCAAATTCAATGTATTGTTAATAAGAGAAATAAAGGTACAAACACAATTCATAAACTTATAAACAAATCATAAATCTCTATACACATCCTCGGAAATGAAAGAATGAATTTTATGATACGAATTATATAGAGATAGTCATCATATTATCATACGGTTAATAATATAAGTTGTTTGACAAACTTATTACATGGTTTTTATTTATAAATGATTTAGATAAACTTTGTAAGGATGTGATCGAATTAATTATGATGTCAGTTTCTGTCTAAATCTGAATATTAAATTTGAATACTAAAGTGTTTCAGTTTTGGTTTAATTTGAATATTTATTTTTTGTCAAATCTAGTTACGAGATGATTTATATATGAACAATGAATATGTCTTTTTAGTTAAAAATAACTTAAAAATAACTTGTGACGACACAAATTCATACCGAACAAATTTGATACTCTTTTAAAATTAAAACAACCTAATTCGAAATGATTACAAAATATAAAAAAAATTGTTAATTAGTCAAGTTAAAAAAATTATGGAAATGTTTTTGATTTTTGAAATATTATAATCTGGGATTTATGTTAATCATTGATTTTTACATTTATGCATAATAAAAATGATCAAATATAAGAAAATGGAAAGTTTATTGAGATTGAAGACTATGGAAAGCTTTAAAAGTTTGCATTTAATTTGTGAAATTCCGTATTTAATCGGCTTTAAATATGTTATGACTATTAACTAGGGATGAAAATTTTGTCCCAAATACCCATACGTTACCCGTACGGTACCCATACACGTACATGTACCCGTACCGATTTAGCCTATTTGGTACGAGTATTGGTACTCATTTTTTGTTGAATTTCGGTACATGTACAATCGGGTATAGCTACGGGTACAGTACATATACATTTGGTATTTGTACATGGTTGGATTATATAAGGGTTTAATTGAGATTATTCGTATTTAATATATAAAATAATTTTTCCAACCATGTTATTATTGAACAAGTAAAGTTTATTCAAAATTAAATAATATAACACCCAATACACGAACCAACAAACAAATAACTTAAAGTCGGCGACCAAATTATGGTTATTCAATATTATATTATTATTAAACCGACGACCAATTTTGTACTTGTACTAATTTGGTACCCGTCACGTACATGTGCAAGACCGATACCTGGATTAATTTTGGTTGTTTGTTACTCGTACCGGTACCGATTTCAAGATCATCGAAAATTTGGAAATAAAAAAGCAAAGTGGTACAAAAACGGGTATTGTACCGAAATACCCGTACCCGTACCATACCAAAAAATTTGGTACGAGTATTGGTACGTGTTTTTATTGATTTTTGGTACGAGTACAATCGGGTACAGATACGGGTACTGTCCCACGCTCATCCCTACTATTAACCATAAATTTTGAAATTATACTGACTATTTAAAATTTGAAATTTAAATATAAATTCAAAATGATTTATTTCAAATTCCGTATTTAAGCAGCAACTTACTATATTTCAGTAACATTAAAATTAAAAGTAAGTTATAATGATAATTCTAATTTGAATTTCAAATAAAAGATTGATATTATTAATTTGGGGATTTATTTTTAGATATTAATTTTAACATTTAGGAGTAATTAAAATGGTCAAATATAAACAAATGGAAAGTTGGTTGACATTGAAGAATATGTAAAAAGCTTTAAAAGTTTGTTAGTAATTAGTCAAATTCCGTATTAAATTGGAAATAAATATGTTCTTAATATTAATTAAGAATAAATTAAGTAACAAAGATAATACTTATATTTTGGTCAAGCTAGGTATGTGAAATGGTTAATTCTGGAATTCGGTAATAATGCTGGAACATATTTTAGGCATAAAAAATGCTTTAATTTTATACGTATTTAATCTTGATTAATTATGTCATGAATATTAAGCAAAATTTAAATATCAATTGAAATCATTAATTTGTATTTTAAAAGGTAATTTCGTAATAAAACTGGAAAAAGTTTTATGTAAAAGGTATATTAAAATAAATAATGATAAACATGTTTAAATTGATAGAAATTTTCAATAACATTCACACATGTTAACAATCAAAATATGTTTACAATTAATAGAAACTAGTAATTCGACCCGCCGCGTTGCAGCGTGTGACGTGCAGTTGGGAAAATGATACAATTTCATGTTAGAAAACACAAACTTATCGCTAATTTCCCAAGATACAATTTCATGTTAGAAAACTTATCGCCAATTTGCTTTGGGCACATCTGTAACAGCACTTAGGTAGCGTTTGGTATGCATGAATGAGAGTCGGAATGGAATGGACCATTATAATAGAATGAAAAAAATATGTTTGGTTGGTCAATGGAATGAAATCACCCATTACTATGTCCATTCCATTCTCCCTAAAACACCCAAAATTCATTTCATCCACCCCATTGTTTTTTTTCATTCCATCTCTCTTTCACACTATATCACCTCCACCACTTCCCATTGCCCTCTCACCACCACCACCACCACCCGCTTCCATCGTCCACCACCGCTACCACCACCCACCCAACACCACCTACCAACGCCGCCACCCACCGCTCACCACCGCCACCGCCACCACCACCCACTATCACCACCACCACCACCCCCCGCCTCCGCCGTCTGCCACCACCACCACCACCACCACCACCCACCTTAGCCGCCACCACCACCTACCGCGCTGCTCACCACCACCACCACCTACCAGCACCGCTCACCACCGCCACCTCCAACCATCGCTCCCGACCATCACTACGGCCAGCCACCCACCGCTCACCACCGCCACCCACTATCACCACCACAACCACCCGCCTCTGCCGTCCACCACAACCACCTACCTGGGTCGCTCACCACCGCCACTGCCACCACCACCCACTATCACCACCATCTGCCACCACTAAAAATCGCTCTCCCGGCTCCCGCCTAGCGCCTCCGCCACCCACAACCACCATTACTGTTCGCCGCCCACCAACATCATCTCACTACCATTTTTATTTTATTCCGGTTTATTCTAGCTTATCAAAAAATAAAAAATAATAAGTCATTCAATTCCAACATGGTAACCAAACATGTCAATAGAATGGTAATGATCCATTCCATTACCTCGTTCATTACATTCCCTCGCTCATTTATTCAATCCCACATTCCATAATCCCATACCAAACAGACCCTTAATGAACTCTCCACTATCAGGTGGCATAAGTGTAAGAAAAATATACAAATTTTATACTACATAAACACACACTTAATCACCAATTTGAGTTGAATGCATCTGCAACAACACTCATTAAAATCCCACGTTTAATGCTCCAAATAATTTCAATACTCTTAACTTAATTTAAACTAGTGTTTTACCCGGCACGTTGCGTCGGGACAATAGTAAAACCCAAGCGTTGTTGGTCACAAGTATTGAAGCGGTAAGTCGAAGCGAATTCGGTTGGTTCCGGTTATGTGTGTTGTTGTACCAAAACTAAAACAAAAAAAATAAATAAAAAAATTGAGGTGGACCAATGGGGTGGCGTCAGCCGGTAAAACTCGGACGTTGGTAAAACCCGATCGTTGTCGGTCACAAGTATTGAGGCAGTAAGTCGAAGCGATTTCGATTGGTTTCGGTTATGTGTGTTGTTGTACCAAAACTAAAACCAAAAAATAAAAAATAAAAAAAATTGAGGTGGACCAATGGGGTGGCGTCAGCCGGTAAAACTCAGACGTTGGTAAAACCCGATCGTTGTTATTCCAGGGTATTGAAGCAATGAGTCTACGCAAATTCGGTTTGTTTATGTCACATTCGTGACGGAACCAAAACTAAAACAAACAAAATCAGCTATCTGTCGATTTTTGTTACGTTCGTTACGATATCATTACTAAAACAAAACAAAACAAAACAAAATCTACGTTTGGTCGGTTTTCGTTACGTTTGTTACGAACCAAAACTTAAATAAACCAAAAAGGATTAATAAGGTTCCGCAAAGTTGCCCGATCGGGACCTTGCGGCATCAAACTTCTTGTTTGTATATTATACAATAATAGTAGTTTAAAGACTAAATAAAAATCATAAATATGAACTATAAGTATATAGGTAAACTAGCTTTAGAAACCCGTATATTACACGGGATAAATTAATGTATAAATCACAATGAATTAGTTAATACAAATAAAAAAAAGATAATTAAGTCTCTTTATATTATGTAAAAAAAATATTACAAATATAGTCGTTTTATATCATTAAATATATGTAAGGCCCCGAACCCGGTAGCCCTACTTTAGCGTCGGATTTACTCATAAACACAGTTCTTACAAATCAGAGTTAATTAAAACTTTCGCGGAATATAAAAACTTTCATAAAACATTACAGCAATCCAAACATTTGCCTTAATTAAACATTCTTGTCTTTCAAAATAAACGTCAATTAACATTAAAACATCTTGAGTCTTCAGATGCCAGTCTCCTATTCGCCCACCATGTGCCCGCTCAAGCTAGCTGTCTCATTCTACTCACCTGCGTGCATACTAAAAGTCAGCTACGCTGAGTGAGTTCTAGTTAATCGGACGCCATACAATACATACACACACATACATATCCGAAGATACATATCCATACTTAATCCGTTACCCTACTACCATCCATACATACATATCTACAATCACTAACCTCAGTCTACCAAGAGTACGTTCATAGTCCGCCGTCTATACCTGTACTCAAGATCGTGAACACGTAAAAGGTCCGCAGTCCTTACCTATGTTTACCAGTTATGGTACGTGCAAGGTCTGCAGTCCTTCCCTGTACCATCCTATATTGACAACACATACAAGGTCCTCAGTCCTTCCCTATGTTGCAACCTAAACCATGGCACGTACGAAGTCCGCAGTCCTCCCCTATGCTAACACAAATATAGCACGTATAAGGTCCACAGTCCTTTCCTGTGCTGACGCCTATCTACAATACGTATAAGGTCCGCAGTCCTTATCTACGTTGGCGTCTATCACCTATAACCATAGCACGTACGAAGTCCGCAGTCTTCCTCTATGCTACCACAACACAAATATAGCACGTATAAGGTCCACAGTCCTTTTCTGTGCTGACGCCTATCTACATTACGTATAAGGTCCGCAGTCCTTATCTACGTTGGCGTCTATCTCCTATAACACGTATAAGGCCCACCGTCCCTATCTACGTTTACATCTATCATCTACATCACGTATAAGGCCCGCAGTCCTTAACTACGCCATCACTTGCCAAGTCTATGTCCAACAGAAGTTAGAAGGATTCGCCATCCTAACTTACTATGTCGAACGTAGGACTCACATACCATTAGTGTACCTGTACACACATACATCACATATACAATAATTACATTATAGCATAAAAACACTCTAGGCGTTCTTTACATCATTCATTTAACCATACCCCTTGTCGATACGTGCAATATCCGAAGATCGTTCACGCCTCGACAAGTGTCCATTTGTAATGTTCATACATCTTCGATATATAATATTCGTACCTTTATTTTTAACCTAACAGTACGCGCAATATCCGAAGATCGTTCGCGTACCGACAAGCAATCATTCATATCCATCACATATATCACATATGACATACACTTATCACTTAGGATAAACGTATTAACAACACATCGAGTATGCACACAGCCCCGAAAACATAACAAGGAATGGGGCTAGAAACTCACCTGAACTTGTTTACTTCTCCGGCTACTGATTATTCCTTCTCGAGCTGTGCGCGTCTAACTGTTTAATAATTGAATATCAAATACTACTCTAGCCATCCTCATTACTACTTAATTAGTCTTACGTGTCTAAGCCGATTTTACTTCATTGAATCATTACCCGGTTAGTTAATCGTTACTCGTTAATCCTTTAAGGGCATCTTTCATAATTATCAAAGTCCAAGGGCTACTATGTAATTATCTCATTCTTTTCTATGTCCAGGGACCATTCTGTCTTTATATTAAACTCCTAGTTCTTTACTTTGCCCTTAACGAATTGGGTAAAGAATCATCCTCTGATTCACTAAGCTCCCATAACGAACTAGCTAACGAATCACCCTCTGATTCGCTAAGCTCCCATAACGAACTAGCTAACGAATCACCCTCTGATTCGCTAAGCTCCCATAACGAACTAGCTAACGAATCACCCTCTAGTTCTCTAAGTTTCCTTAGCGAACTAGCTAAAGAATCACCCTCTAGTTCTCTAAGTTTCCTTAGCAAACTAGCTAACGAATCACCCTCTAGTTCTCTAAGTTTCCTTAGCTAACTAGCTAAAGAATCACCCTCTAGTTCTCTAAGTTTCCTTAGCGAACTAGCTAACGAATCACCCTCTAGTTCTCTAAGTTTCCTTAGCGAACTAGGGTTAGGTCAGGGAACATTCCCTGACACCTTTATCTTTTCCGGCACCGTCATCGCCGGAAAAACGAAATCTCACTCGTTCTTCCACCGTTTTCATCGTTTTTCGTCCCGTTTGATCCAGATTTGAGCTAGGGTGATCCCTAAACTCATCTTAGGTCTGGTTTATACCCGATTCCACCCGGATCTTGTGATTTAAACGGTTTAACCGTGTCGGCTCGTCGTTACGCGACTATAACTAACGTTTTAGGCTTGTACACTATTAAACTATCATTACCTCGGGTCGGAAATCGATTATCCTTCTTCTTCCTCTTGATTTCGGCTAGAGAGAGAGAGAGTAGGATGAGAGAGAGCTAAGTGTGTGTTTCGGTGGTGTATGGATTATGTGTGAAATGAATGGAAAATGGGGATTAAGGTTTATATAATTATGGATCATGGGCTTAAGCCCATGGCCTCTTCCTTACTTCCCAAGTCCATAACCCATATCCATTACCCAACACTAGCCCGACCCATAATAGCTTCTACTCTATTAATTATTTTCCGACTAACCCGAGTAAACTTTCCCACTGATATTAATTTATTTAATTATAATATTCTTAGAAATTTCGGGATGTTACAATATATTTGAATTTTAAATCAAAAATGGGTTGTTCTATTATCGGTATACAATAATGAAACAATGTCACTGGAGGCAACATTTAAAACAATGAGGCGTTTTGATGTGAAAGATGTATCTAAAGTCTTTCACAAAAATATTATACGTTCTATACCCGGCCATAGATAAAAAATATAACACATTTTCCATTTTAATCAGCTTTCATGTTGTCCTTATAAACATATCATTGTTCAACTATCACAATAGTCTTATAATAAATATAAAAAATGAAAAATTTGTCTATGATTTTAAGACTAAATATTTGTAAAATAAAATAATAAAAAAATTATTATAGCTTTCTTCAATATGAAGATGTCTCAAAAAATTAAATGTTACAGTACTCTTTAAACATAAATTCTTTTATATATAAATTTCAATTTTAAAGAAAATATATTTATGACACATAATTATTATACTAATATTTTTTATATCAAATATGTTTAGAATATAATTTATTGTATTAATAATTCAATCCATAGAGATTGACCAATTAATATTGTATATTGAATTTATAATTAATACTATATTTAGAACCAAGATTTTTTTTTTCTTTTCCAAATATTAGAGAAGTGATTTTGGAGGGAAATTGATAGTGAGAATTAATCTCAGAATGCCATGTGTCAGAATTATTTTATTTTATTAGTATAGGTAGATCTAAAATATGTTATAGATAATAGATACAAACAGTATCAATTTTAATGAATTGTTTCAATTTTTGTTGAATGACTCAGGGTTGCATAATTTCCAATTTATTCAAAATCAAGTTTTACATTATTTTCAAACAAAATGATATGTATCTTCCTTTTACAAAGCCATACTTCATAGTCACGATCCGCATAAGCAAATGAAGGTTGAGTTCATTAAAGAGAAAAAGGTGTTGATTCCTTTAACAGATTCCAGAGGGTATACTTTTATAAACTAGGCGTAGCAGCAAGTCAAAGCCAAACTAAACAGACGATACCAAATTGAATAGAAAACATAGTTTTTGGGAAAACCGAACCACCACACTACACAAAGAAAACATAGTATTTGCAAAAGTGAATGGCCGGTCAGGAACCATAAAATTGAGCACCGGTGAACCACCACCAAAATTGGTTACTAAAATGTCATTACATAACAAATGAAATCATAATCAATGTGAAATTATCTAGTGCTCAGATCTTCGCCATGACTGCAATATAGGTTGCCACGCCAAATAGCGGACAATCATCATAGCTTATATTTAAAACTTCAGTGACAAACCGACAGGAACACAAGGCAGCAACCACCAGATCCTTCGCCATAGACAGGTGGAATGACACTGGCAAACACTGCCATAGACATCAAATTATATGTATATTCTTGCAACTCGAAAATCAGAGCCTGATGGATACGAATTCCACAAAAGATGCAAAGGTATATGCCGCACTTTCCAAATCTCCAAATCTAATATGTTCCAAGAAAAGGAGCACATGCATGATACAACACACAAACTGTTGTGCTCACATATGCATACCAACTTCAGAATCACATAACAGAAAGCAACTTTAGCTTTACTGCATCTTACTATCTTAATACATAAACTCTCACAACATGAATGCAAATTTCTTTCAACAAAAATTATGCCTCACCCCACAAAATTTATACCACCCGGTCACAAAAAGTACGAAGTACGGCTCAACGTCGCCACGGCTGCAACCAAGGTTGCCACACCAAGTAGCTGATGACCATCATCGCCAAATAAAACGCAATTATTAGCCTCATACAATACCAAAGTAAACACCACAAACAGTAACTTAAAAGGCAGCATCCATCAGACATACCCATATTTAGGGATAACCACCATAGTTCAGAAGATAAAACAACAACAGTTCTAGTGTTTCTACAATTAGGGGTTTTCACAGCCACCGGACTACCACTGCCACTTAAGGTTAGATGGAAAAGCACAATGGTAAGTTAACATAAGCTCAAGAATTTCTGCAATTTGGTGTCTTCACGGCCACCAGAACACCGCCACCACCAACGAATGTCATAACCTCCCTTTTCCAGACGTTTCCCAACAACGCCGCATCACCATGAAACTTGAAAAACACCACCATGCCACCGCCGCACAACCGACCACAACACACCACCTAGGGTTTCTAGATGATGTTGATGATAGTGGTGGTTAACGACGGTAATGGCGGCGGTTGTTGAAAAGGGTTGAACCGACGCTGACGATGAGGGTGGTAATTGTAACATCACTTAAATTTCGGGCAAAAAAAGTCAAGAATCGAAGTCGAGGGACCAAAACTATCAATTTCCAAACTCAAGGGACTAAAATAAAAATTCTGAAATCCTGACCCATCACGCTACGCGATGGATCAGGAGAGAGTCCCATCGTGTACCACGATGGGGTATCTGACACGCAGTGACACGTGGCACACGGTGGCAATGTCTGCCGCCACGTGTCACCACGTGGCAACACGTACGCCACGTGTCGCCACGTGGCGCGGCGCCTTCCACGTGTCACCACGTGACAAGTCTACACATTGACTCAGCAAGCCTACATCGCGGTACGCGATGGGCTTGCCAAGGGACCCATCGCGTACCGCGATGGGGTCCAAGTTCAGCCTAAAAATAGAGGGCTACGAATTCAGTACCATCACATCCCAAAACACACACGTTACTGTCTCTCTAACCTCTCACTAGACCTTGGAAAACGTGCCCTCGATCCATCTCGAAATCCGTGTCCCGATTCCTTGATAAGCGTGCTATGCCTCGATATTCGTGCCACTCCCCGACAACATTATAAACAAGAAGGAGGTGCTGTCCCGACGTTCCGACGATTATCTTGAAGTGCGTGCCGAGAAGTGTTGGTGTTCGATTCGTGTGTCCAAGCAAAGGGTTGATCAATCGAGCGTTGATAAAGAAATAGAGTCGAAGTGCTGCCCGAGTGAGTAGGAAGCATTGAGCCGACAAAGGTAGGAATGATGCCCGAATAAAATAATAATAAAATATTGTAAGGGCTTAATACCCCAAGTCGAAGTTATTCTCGATAAACAAAGAAATATATAACAAAGAAAATAAAGAGAGAAAAATAAAATATATATGTGAGTATATATATATGTATATGATTGATCGTTGTTATAAAATATATTATTTAAGTATAATGAGTATACTTAAGTAATAAAGAAAGAAATACGTTTCTTAAAGAAGAAGAAACGTAGGGTTTTATAAATAAACTAAAGTTTTATAAAGATTACTTTTTAACTAAAGGTTTTAAAGTAAAAAGTGATAATGAACTAAAGATTCATCGAGATAAATAAGACTAAAGGTCTTAAGCCGGATCGTGTATCCGACTAATGAAAGTTATACTCGTGCTATAGGTGCGAGATAGCAAAGGAAAGACTCACGGAAGGTGTTGGAAGCCGATCCCATTGAAAAGGTGAATACGCCCCACTTTTATAAACTTGTTTTCAAACAAACAAACGTGTTATGTGTAAAACTTTACATGAGGCTACGTGTCTCTAAAAACATTGTAAATAAGACTATAAGCCTAGCCCTCAGGCTGTGGTATACGTTTGTCTGGATCCTTACATATGTGGAACGCGGTGGGCACATCGCACCACGCTTGGTCACGACCTCCAGCCACGTTGGGCCGGACCTAAGTTATGTCTGAGTGAGATTGATCATGTGTATATTTATGGTACCTATGTTATGTCAAAACGCTGCGGTGTTTTGCTGAGGTGACCTAGTGTAGAGACTTGAGTTTATAATGATTGTTTAACTTGATTATTCCTGAGCCAAGATGGGCCGAGACTTACGTGGTCTCGAGGGGTGATTAAGTAAAGAAAATATTTTTAGCCTCAGCATATTCACCAGCATTCGTTGCTGACGTATTTTATAAAATTTTGCAGGTAATCAAGATTAGAGCTTGTGAAGACGAAGAAGCTCAAGAATCCGATGGCTCGGATAATTTTGATTAAATATTAATATATGGTGGTTTTGTAAAACTCATAACAAGTAAACTTAAAACGAGACTTTCGTCTCGTATTTTGTAATGTAAATATTTATAATTTCGATCCTTAAGTTTTTATAAGTCTTCCGCTATAAACCGTAACTCTGATTTATTTTCAAACATGATACCAACTAGTGACCACACTCCTGGGCCCAAAATGGGGGTGTGACAGGTTGGTATCAGAGCCATCGATCTTAGCGAATTGGGTATCATAAAACAATACCCAAGCTTCGATCCAAGCATAGGAAATATTTACTTTTTTATTTGGAATAGGGATAAGATTGGTTGGTAACCTTTTCTTTCCCTCTCCTCAATCTAAACCACCTATCAAGATATCTTACGAGAAATTAATGGAATACTATGATAATGAAGCAAGTAAAGTGAGGAAGTATTACAAGTTTCCAAGAGGCATCATGAGCAAGGATTACTTTGAATCATTCTTTAACTCCAATAAAGAACATAACCAAAATCCCAATCCAAGTCCAATCTACCATATGGATAACACTCCACATCAAGAGTACCAAGCACCAAGACATTCCAGCTACCAACCAATAAGTCTACCGATGTATCAACCATCCGAGGTCCCGACATATCATCCTACCGAGATCCCGACTTATCAACCAACCGAAATCCCACCATATTATCCATCTGGAGGATCAACACACTTACCACCGAATCCTCATCCTTCGTATTCTTTCCTCTCCAATATACCAATCAAGGAGGAACCAAAATCTTCTTCATCCGACTGGATGCAATGCCACTCCGATCAACGAAGGTGGCATACCGGCACTTCAACTATGGATTCTGCTGATTCCCGCATCAATAAGGAAGGGCCATCTCATAAGCCCAAGATGAGAGTGACGATGCCATACGAAAAGATTCATATGCCGGCAATGACCGAAGAGGAACCAGAAGAGGAGCCGGAAGAGGAAACCGACCCTGAGGAGGAATATCCGGACAATCCAAATGAAGTAACCACATCAATGGAAGAACAACACTCAACTCCAAGCTATGGTTCGGTTGATCAGTATATGTAATTTCTCCATGAACTCAAGGGTAAGGCGTCATCAAGCTTTCCACCATACCAAGGTGAGATTCCATCCATTGAAGAACAAGCCAATGAGATTTGTGAGAAAAATGAAGCTGCCGATGCATTCTTCAACTATCCCTCCGATGTGACAACATCTCCATATCCAAACCCGACGAACCATTATGACATTGTGATGATGGGTTACCGCGACCCACCTCCGAAGTATGGATACCCACACGAGATGCCACAATCACAAGAGGAGCATTTGGATCGAGTCTTGCACGAAACTGATGACCTTAGGAAGAAAATTGCTTTGGATGAGAAGAAAAAGAAGAATATAGGAGACAAGCTTCTTCGAAAGTGCAACAAGCTAGCCAAGGTAGTGAAGAAATTCATGAAGGAGTGAGAGGATGATGGTTTTGATGGGATATTTTCAAGAGTTGAAGTTATGTGTAATAAGATAGTTTGTATGTTATGTGTAATATGCAAAGTAATAAGGATAGGAATTTATATATCGCTTAAACGATATATAAGTATGTTGTAAAATAATATACATATCATTTTATGATATGTATATATGTTAAATAAGTAAAATTTGTGTATTAAGAAAAGAAATATGTTAAATTTCAGATAAAAAATAAAAGATAAAGAATGTCTAGACAAAGTGATAATCGAGAGGTTTCCCGAAAGGAAGCCGGGAAACGTGAAGCAAAAGGGAAAGGTCCTGAGAGAGAACAAGTCGAACCAATTCCCGATAAATATATGAATCAAATCTAACAAATGATTAAGAAAGCTGTTAGAGAAGAATCTGAATTTAGATCACAATCTAGATAAACAAAACAATCCCAATCTGTACACCCTTCTCAAAAATCTGTTAATTCACGTCCGAAACCATCTCATCTGGAAGAGAGTGTTCATGAGTCGAATGCCGATGGAGGCGTTAGACAAGAATTTAAGAAACTTAAGATTGGTGGGTGTTCGTTTAAAGACTTTAAGTACTATGGACCGAAAGAATTCCATGGTGACAAGGGAGCCATTGTAACACCCCGCAACCGCAGCGGAAACGTAATCGGGGTGCGACAGACTCGTCTGATATCAACCACATTGTTTATAAAGAAAACTGAATACATTAATATAATTCAAATTACATTATCTTGTATTTCATTACCGTCTAGGTGATACACACATCATACAATACGATACATAATTCTATTTATTATAATGTATCCTAACATTCCGCACGCAAATTTTACACACATCAAGCACTTAGCACGTAAACAATCACCTCATCTTAGTTGTACCTGAAAAGCATGTGAGAAAACGGGTCAACTACGAATAGTTGGTGAGTTTCACAATTCGAGTAAACCATGATAAATCATTATCAAATTATAATATTATCGATGTAATTATGCTGAGCCCACAAGTAAAACCTCTGACTATCACACACAACCCCCGTGGCATATCCCCCGCCCACGGAACTGCCCCAAACCGCTATGTCTAACATTACATAGCAAAATATATATAACACCCAAAATAGACATGTGCAACTGGCTGGGAAACATCAGCAAATCCATGCCGGACCAGTTGGGTTTGTCAGACCAATAGTACTATCCACACTCTACCGGCTTTCAGTTAATCACTCGTGTTGCGGGGCCTTACAATGTTAGTAACTCAGACAATTACCATCTTAGTACATTTCCGTACGATTCCCATACAATAAAACATATATAAATACACGCAAGTCCATGCGTTCAGTATGTATTTAAACATTTCAGTAAAAACATGCTTCCGCCCCGAGAAAGTATTCGAAACAGTTCAGAAAAAGGGGCTCGTGAAACTCACCTTAGCACGTGCAAGCAGGTAACAACAATCATTATCATTTAACACGTCCAATCTGTAATATGATCCCTACGATCGTTATTATACAATTATTGTTTATATAACCATTTAACCGTATCAACCGGTACATCTGGGGACACTTTACACCCAGTACTGTACCCATTCCGGGGGCAAGGTTAACCCAGGAACACTTCTCCGGACTCAGAATGTGATGTCGTTTAGAGTTCCATGGTCACAATTACTATTAGTCGTTTTTCTCGTTTTGCGTGCCTAGCACGGTTATCCGTTTTTATGTTTCAAAAATGAGTTTGGTCACACACGACCCGAAAATAGTGGTTGACTGATAATTTAATTAAAGATGTGAAATTATAGCTCGGTTTAGACTTCCCGATTGGCCGCGGGACCCGTTTCCTTCTTTGGCGTACCGGAAACTGTTAAAATAGGTTAAAATTACTCAAATCATCCGAATTATTTTCGGATGATTCATTTTTACTTGTTTAACTCATTTATATGAAAATAGTCCATTTTTAGGGTTTTTATACACCAGTCAGCTCGCTTAAGCGAACTTTACCGGTTCACTCGTTTTAAGCTTTAAAAGTTTGTTTTTCCACAAATAATTATCCGTTTAATCTCGGATCTTGAAATTTTGCACAAAAGAATTTTTGACAGTGGGAAATTTTATAAAAATATTTTCAGAATTAATTTTTATATTTCAAATTTATTTATCTATTTTTTAAACACCATTAAACACTAAATATGTCGTAAATCCAAACGATCTTAGAAAAATACCAAATTTCTCCTGGATGTCCCCTGCCATCCACATAGTCCCCTGTAATTATTCCAGAACCAAAATCTTCTTTTACATGCCATTTTCACTAAAACCGAGCTAGAAAACCCTAAAACTCGTTTAACCGAAAAGCCTACTTAGACTTCTCCAACTGATCTCAAATTTTGTGTGTGACTTATACATGATATAAACAGATTATATGCAATTTTCCAGAATTTTTCATGATATTTAACTATTTTTCACCATTTTTGGCCAAAACCGAGCATTAAATTCACCAAATATTCATCCTTTATCCAAAAATTACCAAAAATTCACAGAACTCTTATTTTCATGTGTAGAACATCCCTGTTAAATTTCATTATCTAACTCTACACATATCACAATCTGTCCAAATATCCCAAAACCGAACATAACCGAATATACCTTTCGTTTTCCGCCACTACAAGCTACAAACTCGTCTTTCCGCCTTATTTACCACTAAATACAGAACCTACAACCAACATACCACAATACCAAGCAAGTTACACTCACGATCAAGCCTCTTACACTATAGTTTCGGTTATGATTCAAAAACAAAGATTTAAACCGTAAAAATTCGTTCTTGGTTCGTTTAACTCCTTTCTTGGACCAAGATCCCTTGTATAACCCGTATACATCACTTGATCACGCAAGAATCGGTTTTCATCTTTGAAACCTCATTTTCTTGCAAACAAACTCAAGAAACGAAGATGAACACGTGATTAACTCGGTTCTTTACCTTGTTTTCTTGCTAAATATCTCGGTTTTTAGATCATGAATTTGAGAGAAGATGAAGAACTTGAAGATTTGATGTAGAAAAAAGAAATGTGGAATGGGGTTAACCCATGGAGACCGATCGGAAATATTGAGGGGGTGGGGTGGGACCCACCTCTTCATTCTTAGCCACATGTTTGGATTTCGGATATCCGGATAATGTTTTGGATAATCTGGTTCAGTTCGTTTTTCGGTTAAATGTTTAATTCGGCTTAAAACGAAGCTAAAACGGTCGTTTTTCGGCTTAAAAATGAAATTTATATAAAAGCGATTTAAAAACTTTAAAAACTTAAATCATGACATTTATTAACTTAAAACGTCATATTACTAATTATTACGCATCTTTTTCGGCTTGATCGATCGTCTCTTGCTCGGTTTGGTATTAAAGGTTTCGTTTAACGTACCGACGTACTATTAAATCGAAATCCTTTTTCTGTGCTTTAATCCACTTATCCCGAAGCTTTAATACTTCGTAACATCACTAAATATCATATATCTCGTCTATAATTGAACCCTAGATTCGTTCGGGTTTCAATAACTATCGATCGATTGATCGCATATTCAATACGATGAATTATATATTCACGTACAATCCATACAGTGAACCCTGTATTCTCGTATAATTACTATGGTAATTCATGTATCCGACATTAATATGACGTAACTATCGTCTACCGGTTAGGGTATCCCTGGTTTCGTCGGAATCGTTACATTCTCCCCCCGTTAATAAATTTCGTCCTCGAAATTTTACACGCTCACTATCCCTTTCCGAGGGAAAGGTGAGGGTTTTTCCTTCAGAATACACCCTCGCGTTACCAGGTATAATCTGGTCCTCGCTGTGAATTCCACTTAATCTTAATCAATAAAGCTTGGTGTGTCCAAACTGTTTAGTTTTCCGTCTACTATCTCTACGGAATTATTTATGATATCAAGTATGACTTCTATGAGTACCTCCATCACTAGTACTTTCGTTGCCTCATCGCTTAGGTACTTTTCAATCCGTATACATGGCAAAACATCATGTATAGTACTTAGCCCCTGGAGTACTTTAATCGATAAACTAAATGACCAATCATGGAGATAGTCTCATGAGGTCCAATATATTAAGAAGCTATTTTCGGTTTTGCCAAACCTCATATCACCTCTCTCTAAGGTGATGCCTTAAAATGCCTTGTCACCTCTTTCCAGTGACAATGGTTTCCTTTGAACGTTGGCATAAATCCTTTGCCAATCTCGCGCTGCTTTCAACTTATCCTAAATATTATAAATCCGATTGGTTGTTTCTCGAATCAATTCGAATCTTATGGCTTGAGTGACGCCCAATTTCAATTTAACAAATTGGTGATAATTACTTCACCCATAGAAAGCTTGCTTTCGATGCTTCCTTTCCCGCCTTCCAATAATGGAAGTAGGATGCCCATTTCGATCTGAGATAATTGAAAATGGTATTCCACGATGAGATACCATTTCACCATCATGAATTTGGGCGAGAATTCATTGTAGTAGTCATCATAGATTGGGATGAAATGCGCGGATTGGTTAATCGATCTGCGATTACCCAATTTACATCATGCCTTTGATATATCTTGGGAATTTGCGTCCCGAAATCCTTTGTAATTTATTCCCACTAGCATTGGCGAATTTTTCTGTCGTTGTAGCGTTCCCTAGGGTTTTCGGCGTGCAGCCTTATCTCTTGCATAACTTAAATATTCACCAACATACGTAACCATATCTTTCTCCAAACTCGGCCATTAATACAATCCTTTCAGATATTCGTAACATCAATAGTCTATTCCGATCCCGGATGTATGGAATATTTCGATCTATGCGCTTTGTCCATGATCTATTCCGATCCCGGATGTATGGATCCAAACCCGATTTTTAAAGTAGAGAATTTCGTCCACGCGCTGTTCAAAATTCTTCTCATTGCCGTAAAGTTCCTCCTTTTCGCTGTTCCTCTTTCAACGCCTCACGTTGAGCGACTCGAATCAGGTCCGAAAAGTTCGACTGGACTATCATCCCTAGCGCTCGCACTCGTAATGGCTTAACCCGACCTTTCCTACTCAAAGCATCGGCTAGGACGTTAGCCTTGCCGGGGTGATAACGGATGTCACAGTCATAATCGCTTAACAACTCGACCCATCTTCGTTGCCTCATATTCAGTTCTTTCTGATCGAATATGTGCTGCAAACTTTTATGATCGGTGAAGATGGTGCACTTCGTATCGTAGAGATAATGTCTCCACATTTTAAGTGCGAGGATAACCGCTCCCAGTTCTACGTCGTGAGTAGTGTAATTTTTCTCGTGTACTTTTAACTGTCGGGAAGCATAGGCTATAACCTTATTATTCTGCATCAACACGCATCTTAACCCTCTACGCGATGCGTCACTATACGCGACAAAACCATAAATCGGTGCTTGGCACAATTTTAATGGTTTCTATCCTATTTGGATCTATGTGAAATCCTTGTTGCTTTACAACATGACCAAGGGATTATGCCTTCTTTATTCAAAATCACATTTCGAAAACTTCGCGTACAACTCCTCTTGCTTTAACACTTCCACAATTTTCCTTACACGTCGTTCGTGCTCTTCTTTACGTTGCAAATATATCAAAATATCATCAATGAATGCTATGACAAATTTGTCAAAATAAAGTTTATAGACTCGGTTCATGAGGTCCATGAACACTGCCGGCGCATTTGTTAGCCTGAGAGGCATAACTAAGAATTCATAATGGCCGTAACGAGTCCGAAACGCTGTTGTTGCAACGTCCTCCTCTTGGATTTTTCATTTGGTGATAACTATATCTAAGATCAATTTTCTAAAAATAAATCGCCCCTTGCAATTGGTTAAATAGATCATTTACTTCGAAGAAGTGAATACCTATTCCTGATCGTCACTTTATTTAATTCTCCCAAATCAATACATATCCTAACACTTCCGTCCTTCATTTCCCAAACAACACTGGTGCACCCCATGGTGACTAACTAGGTCGTATGAAACCTTATCCAATAATTCTTGCATTTCAGTTGGTGCAAGTAGGTAAGATGCTTTAGCAACAGGGCCAGCTTGAGGTATTAAATCGATTCTGAATTCGACCTGTCGGGTTGGCGGTATTCCAGGAAGTTCTTCTGGGAAAACTTGTGGAAATTCGCGTACCATCGGGATATCTTCTATATGTCTTCTTTTAAATACCTTGGCCATCGCGTTTGTTAGATACACCACGTCTTCTTGTCGTAAATATTATAACATCTCAAGATGAGGTTAGAGTGGTAACATAATATCGTACACTTTTCTCTGTATCTAATCGCTTCATCGTCCAAAAGAGAGCTTCTAATCATCTTCTTTTCATATTTGATTTCAGCTTCATGTTGAGTTAGCCAATCCACGTTAACTATTACGTCACAACTTCTTAACTTTACTGGTCGTAGGTCAATAAGGAAATGTTAATCGTTCAGAATAATAGGACAATTCCGAACAATTTACTTAACCATTAGGGATTTACCGTTAGTGATTCTACAGTATAGGGTTCTATAGTTTCACTAATCGGTATCTTTCCAAATGATAGGAGGTTAGCAGGAACTAACTTCTATCGGCGACCGTAAAAATATCACTGAAGCCTATTGATTTAAAACTATAACATACTCAATACCACCTTTGGATCATGACGTGCTTCATTCGAATTACTCACGAAAGCACGGCTCCTTGCTTGACCAGAGGCTGATGCTTGTCATGAGGTTCATCTTCCAACGACACCTTGGTTCAACATTGGGCAATTCTCTTGAAACGTTCTGTACTGCCACATTCATAGCAAGTACAACTGTTTGGCATAATTTGATTTCTTTGGATGGATTGTTATTGAGGTTGTTGGGTTCGGAGTGGTTGTACACGAATGGGTTGGGGTTGCCGGTTCACATGGCTTCAATTGGTTCTACAATTAGGGCATTACGTCCATCTTTACCCACCCGTGGCCTACTATCACTCGACATTCTTCTTCCTGCCGATGACCATATTTTCCACATTTAGGGAAGGACCCTTCATGCGGTTCATGTTTTCACACCAGAACTAGTCTTAGTATAATTCTGGGTTGTAGGACATACCTACTTATTCAAAAGTCTATCTTGCACTATACCTTTATCATTTCTCTTCTCTAATACTCGACGTCTCACCTAACGTCCTTCCAGTCCGCTTCCCATAGAGTCAAATATATCAATGCTGGCTTGTGACACAACCCTTCCAAAGGTTGTATATTTTACAGGATTGACTATACTCCTTATCGATGGAGTTAGTCCCCAATATAGCGCTCACTTCGCTTAGTTTCAGGAGTAATTAGCCATGTTACCAGACATGACAATTCCTTCAAACGATTAGCGTTTTCTAAGTGATCAGCACACAACATTTCTATCTTTCATAGCTCAGTTTCCAATCTCTGAGCTTAATTGCTCGAATAAAAGTGCTCTAGCACAAGAATTTTAAATTCTGACCATATCATCTGAGTAATAATTTTCTAATTATAATTTTGTACCATCGTGTCCCATCACGATACAACATAATCTACCAACATATCTGTAGCATATTTCACTACACAATGTTCTAGATTCTTACCAATATCCTTAACCATTTCGATCTTTTCTATTCACTCACTAATCTATTCCTCCCTTTACCATCAGTAAACTATTAATAATTTCCTTAACACAACCAACAAACATATCCTTCATACCGGATCTAATTCATTACGACTACTATTCATGCTTAGTTTATAACTAATACTTGTAGTCATAATAGTATTCGGTGGGACATTAACACTCTTAGTAATAACACTAAGAATTGAAATATTCATAATCATGTGATTGCTCGATCTATAAATCTGCGATCACATTTGCATCAACACTAGCAGTGATCTGTGATACGACATTCGGTATCATCATCTGCTATTTTTGAGCAATCAACTGAATCATATCAATCTCCATCATTGGAGTTACTCTTTTATGTCATTCTGCCGTACTCATCCCGTACGCAGTAATCAATACTAATCTCACCATATAACTCGTTAGCAGCTCAATCATAACAACAGGTACACATACACACCAAATATTATCATATATATTACACATACCAGCATCTAGTATATATGTCCCACAAATATAATAACATATGGACTTAACCTGACGTCGGTTAACGTTTAAATATGATTCATAACCCTTGTCACCATCTGACATATAGATCTTTCTCAACAAAGATCAATGTTTAATATGCTTGATTTCAATATCCTTCTGCATGACAGCATAACCGATACATGCTCACCGTGAGCACCAACCGATTACGTACCACGGAGTTATAATATCCGTGTCTATTCGTATATCCGAAATACACGGTATACCACCTACGAACGAACAACCAACTAGGCTATAATGATTCCAACACCTCTTTGTGTATGGGTAATCATTCTATTCGAGTATACATGGGTATGGGCATCTAACGGATGTAAGGATAACATAGGGAGTTGCAAGGTTCAAGGTGATCGCGCAACATGGGTTGCCTTCAAATATTATTAATTACTATTATGGGAAACTCTATCACTTGCTCAGTCAATGTCCTCAAGTGTTCTAGGTTTGCTAAAATCAGTAATTCTCGATCTGGAGGTGATATGACTCATATGTTTGAGAGTGAGAAATACATATATATATTTCTTTATATTATTTTTATCTGCTCATTTATTATCAAATTCATAATTATTATTATTTTATTTTATTTTATTTATTTATTTATCTACCTTAATGGAATAAGAATGGGTTCAGGTACAGGGCCGTCCGTACGTGAGGGTCGACGGTTCGGGTGAACATCTGGGGTTATTAGGATATACGGTACCGGTGTTGGTAGGGTAAGGGATTTATCAATTTTGTTTGGGAGTGACGGTTACTAGATATTTCTGGTTAATATCAAATGGGAGATCTAACTTGGTACTACCATAACTATGGCCCGATAAATCAGACTTATCATCAACCGATGCTCTAGAAATTTCAGCATTCTCGGTACTTTTATTATTTCATCCCCCGGTTCCTTATCCGGGTCCTATTTCTCAATTCATGCACCCACAAGATATGTACATATATATATACACACACATTAGCACGTATAAATAATATTATATACTTTACACATATGTTGCCATTTTTACCTATTAATGTACCCCGTGACTTCCCCTGAATTCCCTCATGCGGACAAGTCTGTTATTATGTTCCGGACCATAATAACTCACTTGTCCATCCAAGTTCATCCAGATCTCGTCACTATAAATTATTAGTTGATATTCAGATCCTATAATACTTGAGCTACTGGTTATATTTTAGGTATCTTTTAAAGACATCCTAATTCTTTTATAACCAATGGCTCTGATACCAAGTTCTGTAACACCCCGCAACCGCAGCGGAAACGTAATCGGGGTGCGACAGACTCGTCTGATATCAACCACATTGTTTATAAAGAAAACTGAATACATTAATATAATTCAAATTACATTATCTTGTATTTCATTACCGTCTAGGTGATACACACATCATACAATACGATACATAATTCTATTTATTATAATGTATCCTAACATTCCGCACGCAAATTTTACACACATCAAGCACTTAGCACGTAAGCAATCACTTCATCTTAGTTGTACCTGAAAAGCATGTGAGAAAACGGGTCAACTACGAATAGTTGGAGAGTTTCACAATTCGAGTAAACCATGATAAATCATTATCAAATTATAATATTATCGATGTAATTATGCTGAGCCACAAGTGAAACCTCTGACTATCACACACAACCCCCGTGGCATATCCCCCGCACACGGAACTGCCCCAAACCGCTATGTCTAACATTACATAGCAGAATATATATAACACCCAAAATAGACATGTGCAACTGGCTGGGAAACATCAGCAAATCCATGCCGGACCAGTTGGGTTTGTCAGACCAATAGTACTATCCACACTCTACCGGCTTTCAGTTAATCACTCGTGTTGCGGGGCCTTACAATGTTAGTAACTCAGACAATTACCATCTTAGTACATTTCCGTACGATTCCCGTACAATAAAACATATATAAATACACGCAAGTCCATGCGTTCAGTATGTATTTAAACATTTCAGTAAAAACATGCTTCCGCCCCGAGAAAGTATTCGAAACAGTTCAGAAAAAGGGGCTCGTGAAACTCACCTTAGCACATGCAAGCAGGTAACAACAATCATTATCAATTAACAGGTCCAATCTGTAATATGATCCCTACGATCGTTATTATACAATTATTGTTTATATAACCTTTTAACCGTATCAACCGGTACATCTGGGGACACTGTACACCCAGTACTGTACCCATTCCGGGGGCAAGGTTAACCCAGGAACACTTCTCCGGACTCAGATTGTGATGTCGTTTAGAGTTCCATGGTCACAATTACTATTAGTCGTTTTTCTCGTTTTGCGTGCCTAGCACGGTTATCCGTTTTTATGTTTCAAAAATGAGTTTGGTCACACACGACCCGAAAATAGTGGTTGACTGATAATTTAATTAAAGATGTGAAATTATAGCTCGGTTTAGACATCCCGATTGGCCGCGGGACCCGTTTCCGTCTTTGGCGTACCGGAAACTGTTAAAATAGGTTAAAATTACTCAAATCATCCGAATTATTTTCGGATGATTCATTTTTACTTGTTTAACTCATTTATATGAAAATAGTCCATTTTTAGGGTTTTTATACACCAGTCAGCTCGCTTAA
>NW_027503117.1:0-44772 GCF_021521415.1 Bidens hawaiensis | reverse complement strand
CCGATGATTACTCTCGATACTCTTGGGTATATTTTCTGAAGACAAAGGATGAGACAGTTCAGTTGGTAACTAACTTGATTACCAAGGTGGAAAATATTATTGGGAGGAAGGTTAAGTACATCAGGAGTGATAATGGGACAGAATTTAAGAACTATCAGATGGAGATGTTTTGTCTACAGAAAGGATAGAGCATCAGTTACAGTGCCGCGTATACTCCACAACAAAATGGAGTAGCTGAAAGGAAGAATAGAACTCTAATCGAAGTCGCCAGGACCATGCTGGCAGATGCTAAACTTCCCGTGGTGTTCTGGGCTGAGGTTGTGGCTACAGCTTGTTACATCCTTAATCGTGTTTTAACTGTTAAAAGATTAAATAAAACCTGTTATGAACTTATGCATGGTAGAAAGCCAAACTTGAAAGGTCTTGAACCTTTTGGGTCCCCATGTTCGATATTAAAGACTAACTCTAAATTTGGTGAGAAAGCTGACGAAGGTATTTTAGTTGGCTATGTTGTTGGGACACCCAACAGATTAGTCTTTAATCTATCGAACAGCAAGGTTGAGTGATATGTAACACTGACATTACTAGTTACAAATCACCAAGGCCTAGCATGGGACCGGCAGAGGCTTTCGACTATGATAAACTATTCAAATCTTTTAATGTGCCTTACTTGGATTTTGCAAACACCGATGAGAAAATGGCCTCACAAATACCGTATGACGAGGAGGAGACCATTATGCAACGTCAACAATATGATGAATATCAACCAACTTCGTCAAATGCAGTCGAAACTCCTGCTGTCTCGAAGGAAGATGAATTCTATAATCCATTTCACACTCAACCTCAGTGTCACACTGATGAACTTGCCACAAATCTTGAGAATAATCAGGAAGTCAGTCCGGTCCAGTCCACCAAAATTCACAAGAATCATCCTTTGGAAAATGTGATCGGTAATCCCTCTGATGGTGTACTTACTAGAAGAAGTTTGGATGAACACACATGTGTTTATGCAAGCTTTAAAGATACAGGTATTATAAATGAATGCTTGTACACCTGCTTCTTCAACCAGATTGAACCAAAGAATTATCAAATGGCACTGAAGGATAGCTCGTGGGTTGAAGCCATGCAGGAAGAACTGGCACAGTTTGAGAAGATGGAAGTATGGCAGTTAGTTAAAAAACCGCAAGAAGTGAACGCTATCGGTACAAAATGGGTATTTAAATGTAAGAGAGATGAGAAGGGGATAATCATACGGAACAAGGAAAGATTGGTAGTAAAAGGGTTAAATCAGCAAGAAGGAATCGATTACAACGAAGTGTTTGCTCCTGTGGCAAGATTGGAGGCAATTCGATTATTTCTGGCATTTGCTGCACACAAAGAGATGAAAGTGTTCCAGTTAGATGTGAAAAGTGACTTTCTTAATGGTAAAGTCGATGAGGTGGTGTATGTTGAACAACCTCCGGGTTTCCCTGACCCAGATTTTCCTGATCATGTGTACAAACTGAGTAAAGCATTATATGGGTTACATCAGGCTCCTCATGCCTGGTACGCAACATTGTCAGACTACTTGCTAGAAAATGGGTTTGAAAGAGGAAAGATTGATAGTACGCTATTTGTCAGGAGAAAAGGGGGAGAGTTTCTTCTCGTTCAGGTTTATGTGGACGACATCATTTTTGTTGAATCAAAAGTCACTATGTGTCAGGAATTTGAAGCGGTCATGAAGAAGAGGTTTGAGATGAGCGCCATGGGCGAATTAACTTTCTTTTTGGGATTGCAGGTAGATCAGAAGAAAGATGGCATGTTTATTCATCAAACGAAATATGTCCATGATGTGCTCAAACGCTTCAAGATGGATGATAGTACCCCATTTGACACTCCAATCTGCGTCAACCACAAACTGGGTGCTGATTCCGACAGTGATGAAGATGTGGATCCCACTCAATATCGAGCAATCATAGGTTCCTTAATGTATCTAACCGCATCTAGACCTGACATTATGTTTGCAGTTTGTCTTTGTGCTCGTTTTCAGGCAAGCCCGAAGGAATCTCACATGAAGGGAGTGAAGAGAATCTTGCGGTATCTCAAAGGCAAGCCTAAGATGGGATTGTGGTACACGAAAGAGGGAGAACTGGATTTGGTAGCTTACACAGATTCTGACTATGGAGGTTGCAATCAGAACAGGAAGTCAACAACCGGTAGATGTCAGTTTCTCGGAGGAAGATTGGTGTCGTGGCAGTGCAAGAAGCAGACTTCAGTAGCCATTTCCACCTGCGAAGCAGAGTACATGGCAGCATCAAACTGCTGCTCCTAGGTTTTATGGATACAACAACAATTGCGCGATTATGGTCTAAATTTCACTCAAACTCCTATTTGCATTGATAACACTACTGCAATCTCAGTAACTAAGAATCCCGTTAAATACAGCAAAACTAAACATATTGACATTCGTCATCATTTTATACGGGATTGTGTTGAGAAGAAATTAATTGTGCTTGAAAAGATTGATTCTTTGGATAATTTTGCCGATCTTTTTACTAAAGCGTTTGACCGATCCCGTTTTCAAAATCTTGTTGAACTTAATGGGATGATCAATCCCGAGTAACCTTGTTTTCTATAAAAAAAAAAAAAAAAAAAAAAAAAAAAAAAAAAAAAACCATCACTATTGCTTAAAATTATGTCGGTTGCTTAAGTTTGAAGGACATATCTTCGGATATGTTTGGTCCTTACTTCTACTTGTAGATTATGAGGATAGCCATTAACCAGATGACTGAAAGTGACCGGGGCGGTTTATGATGGGTTTTTATTCTTTCGCTGAAAAATAGGCGTTCATACTTAGTTAGACGGACACATACTCGTATGTGGTCGGTCCAGCTGATCCATTGGATCTTCAGAATAGCCGTTTACCTGAAGACTTTGACTTGATCGGAGCGATAGGATTTAAAATTTTTTTAGGGAGATGATATAATTTTTCAAGTCTATAACTTCATAAGAAGTTTCAATACGGTGTTAAAATGAAAATTGATCCAACCTTGGAAAGTGATAGAACAACTGATTTTGTGTGCTCAACTGGTGAAGTTATTAGGCCTAAAAGATTCTAGAACAGTCATTGTATGTTATGGTAGCTTTTTATGGTGCGTAAAAGTAGAAGTGATACAAACTAAATATCCTCGATTTAATGTGAAAAACCATTTTGAGTTGTGCATGTCTCCATATACATCTTTCCGAATGATAGGCAGAAAAGTGATTACCCAGTCATACACGAGCCCGTGAGTGTTCTGATTCCCGCGAAGATAGTGTTAAGTACCTGCAGTGATCCAGATTCGGGACTTGCAGTTGTCTACAATTTGGAGTTGTATTAATGTTCTTATTTGTATAAAAAAATGTATATTATTAAGCCTTCTGAAGCTTAAGTTGTTTCAAATATCTAGAAAGAGGCAAGAAAGAATATTTCATGTCAGGTCCCAACTTTGATGGTCGATTCGGATCGGATCTTAATCAATCATGTCATAACTCACACAAAATTAATCGTGTTGACAAGCGAGTTAATGACGGTTTACTATGTTTAGAAAGATGACCGTTTGTTAAAGGCGGAATTAATAACAAACACACGGTTGCAATGAATATTCAATGACAGAAGACACACACCGGATTCACTCAAAAGATTTCCATTTATATAATGTTAATCATACAAAAGGATAATCGATTAGGGTTTAGAAGGAATCCTAGGACAGCCGTCACACACAAAATATTCTCTCAATTAATGTGTCGGTCTTATCCGTATTGTGTTCTCCTTTTTTTCTCGTGTTTTTTTGCGGCGTTCCCTAATTATTCTATTTATAGGCCTGCCAACCTAGGACAGCTGTCATTCTTTCTAGAAACCCTATCTGATAGTACATATTCAATTTACATATTCAAAAATATACTAAGTGTAAAACAAGTCTTCCGGGTAGGCTTTTCATTAAACTTCAGTCTCCGAGTACACAGTGTACTCGGCCTTCCTTCAGACTTGGTAAACATAGAAGTGTACTCGGAATCAGTTTCCGGGTAGACTTTACTTAAAGAATATTTTACCAAGTAAAATATTCACCGAGTAGACTTCAATCTTCTTGGACTCATCAAACTTTGCTCGACAAATCCTTACGAGCAACCTTGTTCTTCTATGATCCTGTTCGGCTCATTGTTAGTTGAACAACTTATTGACAAGGCGTACTCGGGAGTACATACCTTACTTGAGCAGAACCTTACTCAAGATAACTTAAAGATATTCTATTAACTCATCAAGTATACTCGGACCATAATTATTAAAGAATACCTTGCCCGGTCTTCCAATTACTTGGCTTCTTGGACTTGGTGACCATACCTTACTCGGAAGAGTAAAATACTTGGTCTTGAAGAACAACCCTGCCTGACAAAGTGAACCTTGCTCGGATATGCCAAATTAATGAACCTTACTCGGGAAATCACCAAAAAGCATACCTTGCTCGGATATCCACTTAAGAAGACTATTTGAAGTAAACCTTGCTCGGGAGGCAAAATCTCGTACTCGGCTAAGTAAAAGCTTACTCGAAGGTCCAAGGTGTGCTCGGATTCAATACTTAGCAGTTTCTGAGGAGGTTGAGAAGATTCCAATCTTCCAAATTCTTCGTTTAGGTCAAATCTCCTCATTTGGGTCAAACTCTTGACCCAACAATCTCCCCCTAGATTGGAACACCTCAGCTGACCCAAAACACTCTATGGTTACTTACACTTAGCAAAATACACACCAAATTTTATAATCAAATTACATAAACAAAATTACATAATCAAAAGTTTGTCCGAAGACATTACAAAGCAAAGCCTATTCTATCTATTTTGTCTTTTCCTTTCATTGTAGGCTGCTTGTCTTCTCAGCTGGATTACAGATGCTGCTCTTCCTCTGAAGATATTGAGCACTTGGTAGTGAGTGTGTCCTTCTGGTATCACCAAGTCTCTAATATCAGCTAGATCTTCATTGTGCAAGCAAGCAAGATCTGCATCTCTCTTTATCACAGCCAGCACCTTTCCATCCGAATTCATCAATGCATATTCTCCATTTTCCTTGTATTCAACTTGAGCAATGATGCCATTCTTCTGTACAGTGTAGTTTGGCCTTTTCATTCTTCTTCTCAAACTTATACACTTACTCATGTTAGACAGTGGGTCTTCATCTCTGACATACATCTTAAAGTCTCTTTCAGCAATATCCATCTTCTTTACCTTTGCAGATCTTCTTGCTTTGTTCATTGAAGCTACACCTCTGCTTATGTTGTCTTTTAAGAATCTGAACCCATTTCCAGCTTGCTCATACAGGTATTTAGATAAGTCATTCATTTGTCTCCCTGCATATCTGCTTCTGTCCCTGAAATCATAAAGATGAAGTGACTCCATTCTGCTCAGTTGTTCTTCATTGTATTCTCTGAAGTCACTTCTCACAATAATTTCCCTCAACTGCCTACTTTCCATAATCACCTTCAAAGTATCAGTTATTGAATCATAGTAGAGCTCTCTTGGTAGATCCACGCCAGATTGTGGTCTTGTTCTTTGTTGTACTGAGCTGCTTAATTCTCCTCTTCCTCCTTGGCCTCTTCCTCTTGGGAATCTTTGATGGAGTGGAGGTCTGAGTGGAATTGATTTATTGGGCTTTTGAGGTCCCAAGTTAAATGTCTTCACATACATAGCTTCCACCATCTCAGTAGGAAGGTTGGCTATCTCCACCATGTCATGTCCTGCAGCCTCCAGTTCAATTAACATTTTTATCATTCCTGGAGTTCTTGCCAGTCCAGCAGGTACAAATCTGCCATCAGCATAATATCTGGGATTTTCTCCTTCCCTCAATGCCTTTTCCCACTCATCTTTTTGCAGGTAGAAAAGAGTCTTCAAATCCTCTTTCTCCAAAACATTAAAGTCTGCCTCAGTCATCCCTCTCTTGTTTATCATTATGTTTCTTAGGATGCTGATCATTTCCTCATTCTCCCAAGGCATAAATGGTTCATCATCAGGTTTAACTTCAGGCTGTTCTGGCTGAGGGATCAGAGGTTGATCAGTTGTCTTTTCTTGTTCCATCTCCTTTTCCCTCACAGTCCTGAGTATTCTTGTTGTTTTGGCAGGTGGCTCATCAGATGTTTCTTTTAAGATTGAGCTCTCAGTATAGACCCTTTTTAATTCTTTCTCTTTCTTCTTGGAATACTGGTCAAATACTGCCTCTCTACTCAGATTTCTTACAACCTCAGGCTTCATGCCTTTCTCAATCAGGTATCCACACATACCATCATATTTCTTCTTTAACTCTTCCAACTCAATCTTATCATCCTGTTTTACAAATTTTTCTGATACTATCTCTTTCTCACTGTTGTAAAGATCTTGAATTTGGTCAACAGTGTATTTTTCTAAGGCAGCTTCAGGATAGCCTTTAACTTTCAAATAAGTTTTATAATGCTCAGCATTTTTCTTTCTCCTCTCCATCTTCTTTAAAACTTCTTCTGCATTGATTTCAATGTTCCCTCTTTGAATATAAGTCTTTTCAGCTTGAGGGGTCTCAGCAGTGGAGCTTGTACCAACTTTCTCTCCTCCTTGATCAGGATTATCATTATTGTCATCATCTGACTCCTCAGATCCATCCTCCTCCTCAGATAGATCATTCATGGCATCTATTTTTGGTTCATCAGAGGCAGTATGCTATGGTTCAGAAACATTAACATCAGGGACCCCTGGTAATTTTTCTCCTGGTTTCAGTGTTTGTAAGGGGATTGCCCTGATTGGTTCATCCTCTTCTGGGGTTTCCACATAACATTTTTTCTTTTCATCCCATACACCCCTCCTATCAGCTCTTTCAGCTTCAGCCTGCTCAGCAGTTCTCTTCCTTCTTTGATAAGTCTTTTCAAATTTTCTTTCTGGCCAGTTACCAGTAGGGTTCTTTCTCAAATCCTCTTTTACTTGTTCAACCCATTTCTTGGCAGCCATAGTTGAAATTGACTCGCCAATTTCTTCAGGTATAATCATTGCATTGGTTGATGGTTCAGCAGTCTCAGATTATTGCTCCTGAAACTTGCTGACCACCCTTCCCAAAGAGTCATCAAACTCTTGATTCTTGTTCAGATTTACCAAAATTTCAATCACCTCTTGATCTACCACATCTTGAAATATCTCTTTTGATACATTGACTTCTTTGATCAATAAGTCCTGCTGTGCTAACTCTTCTTCTGTCAAGGAATGGGCAATTGCTTCCTTTTCCATTGACTCTTTAATCAGTCTTTCTTTCTCTGCAAGAGCAGCAGCAGCAGCAGCAGCAGTATCTACAAAGGATACATCCTTCTCAACATATACAATAGGTTCATCATCAGTTGCTAAACCTTTTCCTTTTTCTTTCCTTTTTCTCACCTCTTCTTCATCCTCTTGCTCATCACTTCTAAACTCATCAATTTCTCTAAATAAGTTTTCCAACTCAGAGTCATGCTCTACCCTCTTGGAACTAGCTTCTTGATCATCATTTGGCTCAGTGTGTTCTAGTTCCTCAGTAGCAGCATCCACATTTACATTCTCCACACTAATCTCTTCATCCATAATCTCAGTCAATTCTTCTGTTAACACATTTTCATTATCATATGTTTCCTCTCCAAACACTTCTACTTCATTTTCATCACTTTCATCATACTCATCCATGATCATTTTTAAGCCATCAATACTAACAACCCTTTCAACATCATCCATGTTTACATCAGTATTATCCATATTCTCCCCCTGTTTTGGGGCAGCTGAGGTCTTCTCAACCTCCTGCACCAGGGTTCGAATCATCAGTTCAGCATCAGCTAACCTTTTCAATAACATTTCATTTTCACTTGTTATCTCTTCATTCTTTCTTCTCAACTCATCATTCTCATCCCTAACCTACACAACTTGTCTTTTCAATTCATCATTTTCAAACATCAACTCAGCATTTCTTTGTAACATATCATCATGTGGACTTGTAGGGTTTGATGTAGTAAATGGTTCAAAATCAGGTTGGTTGGTGGTAGGGGTTTGTGGTGTTGGTGATTGATGTGAGTATTGTTGTGTGGATGTTTCTGGTTGGTCTAGGGTAAGGGTTTGAGGTGATGATTGATGTGGTGGGGTTGGTGGTGGTGAGTGTGGTAGTGTAGGGATAGGTTGTTCAAGTTCTTCTCTGTGCTCCCCCTGTTCAGGTGCCATAATCTCCATCTCCAAACCATCTCCACCGTCATTGCCATCAACATCATCATCAGAGTCTCCTTCAGCACTCTCATCATCACCCCCTTCTTCCTCCTCTGAGCTCAGCTCAGGCACAAGCATTACAGCCAAATCATGGTTCAACAACCAAGGTAAGATTTCAAACGGAACATTTGCATCAAAGTTATTTGAGACACCTGGATTTTTTATTCTCTTGTAAGCATCAGGATCTTGGAGTTTATGTGTGACTCCAATTGTTGGTAAATCTTGTAAAGTGCTGTTGAAAATGATCTGCAGGAATCTTGGGTACTGTAAAAATCTTTTGCTTTCTGGTTTCTTCAGATTCCCCACTAACCCCTCAAAAATCATCTTTGAAAAATTAAATGGCAGATCAAATATTGTTCCAACAGTGGCATTTGCTAGATCAAGACTCATCAGAGTCCATGATCCCTTTCTCGGAGCAAATCCATGAATGAAATGATGAATAAGAAATCTGTATAGCATCAGAAACAGACCCTTCTGAAACTGTCCCTCATGGACATTTCCTTGATACCCCATCGTTTCTTTAAAAATCTTCAATAAGTGCTTTGTATTGAAGTTGATGTGATTGTGATCATCGTCATTTAGTCTCAAACATCTTCGGATCATCCTTTCAGTGATCTGTATCTCCTGTCTGGCCACGGTTGCTTCTATTCGTTTTCCATTTACATCTTCAACTAGCTCTGCTGATCTCCAGAAATCCAAGGAGTGATTTCTGTAAATAGTTGGGCTTTCAGTGAGAGCAAAGCTGATATTTGAGCGTGCCATCCATAATATCATCCGAGCCATCGGTTCATTCTCTGGTGTAACTTGTAGTAATGCGCACATGTTGTGCTTTGGCTCAAAACATATTTTGGCTCGTTATCTGCCATATCTGCAATACATAAACAAACACATTCAAAGTGAAATTAGACATAAAGTTCAGTACTTTAGACAATTTCAGTGTATAAAAATGAAGAAGATAGGGAGAAATCTTCAAGAACCTGCTCTTCGACAAAATTTATAACCTAAACACATAAACAGAGTGTTAGTACTCGAATACATAATCAAGTCACATTACAATCTAATCGTGATCGGAAAACATAATATTTAATGCATACCGAGTCGGAATTAGAAGGCTGACAAAAATTAGGGTTTGGATTACAGAATGCGATAAGTCAGTTAGGTTTCTTTGAGAGTAAGGACTTGCAGTTGAAGGAGAGAGAAGGAAATAATGTTGAAAAATTTGCCTAAGTCCCTCTCTTATACCTTTTTGAAAGTGGTTTTTTAAATGCTTTTTGTTTTCTTGTGAATTATTAGCTGTCAACCGGTAACATTATCCACTTGATATATTAAAAGCATTTAATTTCATTTAAGTTTATAAGACCTTACTCGAGAGATTAATATATCCACAGTCTACTCGGTCTTCTTCCACTAACAAACCTTACTCGGTCAAACTTTACTCGCTCAAATTTTCAATTTAGAATATACAAAGTTTGCCCGAATTCTTTTATTTTCAAACCATGCTCGATCAAGTAAATTAATTTAAAGTTAAGACATAATGAAGAAAGCTTACCCGAAATACTTGATTTCTTGAGAAATTAATCACAAGGCAAATAATCAAATATAGTTATCAAATAAACATTCTCACTAAGAATCAATTAAGATCCTCACAAAGATTTCTCAAATTCAAATTAAAACTCATCTAGCATGAACCCTAAAAATCATAATCACATTTTGTCATATTAACTAACATATTCAAACAACGTATTCATTCAAGTATGAATCTAAACAATTTCATCATACTAACTTACATATATTCAATCAACGCATTCATTCAAGTATGCTTGTATACATAGTGTGCTCGAGCACTCTTACAAATGTAAAGTGTGCTCGGACAACAAACTTATGCGGAGTATACCCGAATAACTTTCATATAGTACAAAGTGTGCTCGAAAAGAAATTCTAGTAGACAGTGTACTCGGAAAGTTAAAGTTTTGAAATTACCAAGTATATTGAAGGAACACAAGTGTACCCGAAATATAAAGTGTGCTCGAAAAACAAAGTTTGCCTGAAAACACTTGTAATTTCAAAGAAATCATAAACACACATATCACAGAGCATGCTCGGAATGAAATTAAACACAAAAACATTTAAGTGTGCTATAGTCTAAAATTTCATAGAGCTTGCTCGAAAATCCTAAGTTAGCACTAAGCTTGCTAGGATAAACACATTCAATCATCAGGTATGTCCTTGCTCGAGGGAACTTATCATATCAAACCATACCCGAAAAATGACAAACTTAAATTGTAACACATAAGCGTGCCCGGAAAGATTAACAAGTCTTTCCTAACAACATATTCATACAAAGCTTACTCGGTGTACTTACTCAAGTTCACAAAGTTTGCTTGGAAACACAATCAGCATATAACATGCATAGCTTACTCGAAACTAGCATATAACATGCATAGCTTACTCGAAACAAGAATTTCTTGTTAAAAGATTGCTATTTCAACACATAATCATCTCAAGACTTCAAGCTTACTCGGGAAAATGAGTACAATAGTGTACTCTACCCGAAAAGTGTAAACACTTCAAAGTATGCTCGAAAATCATAAAGTTAGTCAGAAATGACTAAGCTTACTCGGAAAGTTTGAAAATTATCAACCTTACCCGAAACAACATATTCACACATAGACAACTGTTTTGTACTCGGAAAGGTTAAACCTTACCCTAAAATACATATTCAAACAGTTTGTGCTCGAGAAGGTTATAAATCATCAAACCTTACTCGAACTTACATATTCAGCCTATTTTAGGCAAAATGCAACACTTTTTGACTTAAACCACTTTTCAAAGACATTTCTAAGTTATGTATCATTTCAGAACATAGTTTAAGAGCAAATGGTGCATTTAGATATCAAATTTCAGTTATACTTCACTTCAAAACAATTTCTTTTATAAACTGAAAAGATCTCAGGAATGGGATCATATTGACTAAGTAGCTTTCTCAATACTTCACTCTCAGCATTATTATGACAACTTAGATAGGTTAACAGCAGGTATAAACTTAGCATGATTTTCATCTCTTTGGTGATATGATTAAGGTTCATTTTGAGCATAATGCAATAATGGTCAACACTGTGCTCTGATGCCTCATATCTCTTCTCAAAGCTTATTTGGCTTTCCCCAGATCACCCCAATTTGACTCCAACCTCCTGTATTTGGTCAAAAATAGTTTCTTATGACAGAACTTATTGTATTTTTGGACTTTTTGATATTCAAACATGTATAGAGGTTGAACGTTGGACTTACAGTTAGCAACATGCCTTTCATTCAAGATGAGACAGATTTTGTCAACATCTTTGTAGTTCTTGTTGTAACCCTCTTGTTTGATAAAATATTTAAAACATTTATCAACTTTTGGTTGATTTATTCATTCTTCCCCTTGTTTTTGATATTTTCTCAAATTTTCTTAAAGCATGTTCTTTGTCATATTTAAAAAAATGTTTCATTTTGGTTGACCAAATAACAACAGGCTCGTGTATGACTGGGTAATCACTTTTCTGCCATATCATTCGGAGAGATCTATCTTGAGACAAGCAAAACAACTATGCATCTCCACATAAAGATTAGCATATTCATTATGTTTATATCACCTTAGATTTTACATCATCATGGGAAAGCAACCATACATGTTAATGACTATACTAAGGTCTTTTTAGCCTATTAATTCCATATGATTAGCTAAGTAGTCAATGTACTATCATTTCCCATTAAACACAGTTTAATATTCAATTACCCCAATTTCTCTTCATTGTCAGGTTAATGGCTATCCTGTGTTGACCAAAAGTGGTCAACAGGACCAAACATACATGTGAATATATGTCCTGTCAAAGTCAGAGTTATTGACATAGTTTTAAGTGAATAAATAAGAAACAAGTCATAATTGCCCCAAATGCATTCAGTTTTCCGATCAATGGCTGTCCTTTGAATCTGTAGAGATTTAAGGACCAAACATACACAAGTGCATGTCCTTCTAACTGGGCAAATGACATAATTTTCAGCAAAAATAACTACTTGAGACTTTCCCTTTTAAAAGAAACCTTCTTTTAAGCTTCTTAAAAGCTTGAACTGAATAATCTTATCATATCTCTACATCAATCAACTTGCTCATGTTTTGACCAAAATATAGTATTTATGCAAAATTCATCATAAATTTCATAGAATCACTTAATTTTGACATAAAACACATTTTGACACAAACAGTTGCTTCACATACTCAAATCTTAATCATTCTTTCATCATCAAGAAAAACAGACTGTACTCACATTTAATGTCTATTCTATCTTAACAACTTCAGAAGATCAGATTAAGAACATATTCAAGTAACCATAAACATGTGATTACTCATGACATTATATAAGCAATTAACATCAGATCAGTCAACATGATAGTCAAGAATTATCATCAATTTCAAACAAATTTCACAGATAGTTACTTAACCACCTATCAGTTAACTTCAAAACAGTGACATAATCAAAACATTTTCAATCAACATTCAGTTGAAACACATTCAATATGTGTAATCTCTAAGAAAATAATCAGTTATCACAGAGAGACACACATAGAAACAGTTAAGTCACATAGCATAGAACATACTCAGTAACATATTTAGCAACATATTCAGCAACATATTCAGCAACATATTCAACATGTGTGACCTCTTCTAAAATATTCAAGTAGCACATAGAGGTACACAACCAAGCACACATCCTTAATCAGATTTCATCAGAGTTGATCATCCCCAGGGCTTTCAAAAGAAAGTTGAACCTGGTTCTATCAAGTGGTTTGGTGAATAGGTCAGCCAGATTATCACTTGTATCAACTCTTTGCATTTCAATCAAACGTTTTTCACTGCAATCTCTGATGAAGTGATGTTTGATTTCAATGTGCTTAGTCTTAGAATGTTGCACAGGATTCTTAACAGTAAAATATGCAGCAGTATTATCAATCAGAATAGGGGTGTTTAGAAAATTCAAACCATAGTCCAGCATCTGATTCTGAATCCAGAGAACTTGTGCACAGCACGCAGATGCAGCAACATATTCAGCTTCTGCATTGGAGATTGACGCTGTGGTCTGTTTCTTGCATTGCCATGACACTAGCCTTTCACCCAAAAACTGGCATCCCGCTGATGTTGACTTTCTACTCATATTGCATCCATCATAATCACTGTCTGTATATGCAATCAGATCAAAGGATTGGTTCTTTGGATACCAAATCCCTAAGTCTGGTCTTCCCTTCAAATATCTGAATATTCTTTTCACAACAGTCATGTGGGAGACTTTTGGATTTGATTGGAACCTAGCACATACACAAACAGCAAACATGATATCTGGTCTTGTTGTAGTCAGATACATCAGAGATCCAATCTTGGCTCTGTATTCATGTTCATCAACTGACTCCCCCTTTTCATCAGCTATCATCTTTTCTTTGGTGTTCATTGGAGTTGAGGCAGCCTTGTAATCATGACAGTTGAACTTATTCAAAATGTCCTGCACATACTTAGCTTGGTGAATGAAGATTCCTTCATCCTTTTGTTGAACTTGCAGTCCCAGAAAGAAATTCATTTCACCCATGGAACTCATGCTGTACTTGGACTTCATCACCTCTTCAAACTTCAAACACATATTTTCATTTGTAGATCCAAAGAATATATCATCAACATAGACTTGTAAAAGCAGCAAATCTGACCCTTTTCTTCTGTAGAAGAGTGTCTTGTCAATGGCTCCCCTTGTGAAGCCATTTTCAAGTAAATGAGTTGATAACTCATCATACCATGCTCTAGGAGCCTGATGCAATCCATAAAGGGCTTTGTTTAACTTATACACCCTGTTTGGATACATAGGATCCTCAAAACCTGGTGGTTGAGCCACATACACTTCTTCATCAATCTTTCCATTAAGGAATGCAGATTTGACATCAAGCTGGAATACTTTTATGTTCTTTGAGGCAGCATATGCAAGAAAAATTCTTATGGCTTCCAGTCTTGCAACTGGTGCAAACACTTCCTCAAAGTCTATCCCTTCCTTTTGAAGACATCCCAGTGCTACAAGTCTAGCTTTGTTCATAATCACCAAACCCCTTTCATCCCTTCTGTTTCTGAACACCCATTTGGTTCCAATTGCATATCTGTCATGTGGCTTGTCTACAAGATCCCATACATGTAAATCTCTAAACTGGGCCAATTCCTCTTGCATTGCCTCTACCCAACTATTGTCTTTTAAAGCTTGAGCAATATTCTTTGGTTCTAATTGGGATAGAAAGCAAGAGTACAAACAAATGTTTGCTATCTCAGAATGACTTCTTGTTACTCTTTCATGCAGGTCACCAATGATATTTTCAGCAGGATGATTCTTTTCAACAGTAGGAGTTTGTATTATCATATTTGTAGACAAATTTGTGTCAAGATTTGTTTCATTGATTTCAGGTTCTTCAATGATCAAATCAGCTTCTGCATCATGAAACTCTGGTGCTTCATCATTGGTTTGTCCTGAAGTAGATGCACCATTGTTTCCCAGATTCAAACTTTGAAACAAGTCTTGAAATCTTGTTGTGGAAGCATTCTCAACTTCATTTGATTGGTTGCTTGTGTCACTCCCATTCTGAACATGATCATTTTGTACATAAGGACTATCTTGACTTGTCATTTCCTGATCTTGTTCAATGTCATTGTTTGAGGAGCTTTTCACAAAAGTGTATTCCTTTTCTTTCCTAGCAACCTTTTTCCACAATTCTTCCAAGTCCAGTTCTTTCTTCTTATTCTCTTCAAGTACACTGGTCTTGTAGAATGTATCATCAAAGTCTTCAGAATAAATCTTGAATGACTTTATTAACTTTTCATGATCAAATAGCCATGTTGCATCACTGACTGTGTTGAATTGATTCTCATTAAAAATAATGTCAGATGACTCTATCACACTCATGTGATCTTTCACATAAACTCTGTATGCTTTTGAGTGAGTAGAATATCCAACAAAGAAACAATCTAGTGACTTAGTTTGAAACTTGTTCAAATAGTCTCTAGTGTTCAATAAAAAACATTTGCTGCCAAAGGGCTTGAAGAACTTGATGTAAGGCTTCTATTGTTGAAAATCTCATAAGGAGTTTTATCATGCCTTTTGTTCACAAGCACTCTGTTCTGAACATAACAAGCAGTGTTGATTGCTTCAGCCCAGAATGTGACAGGTAAGTTAGTATCAGCCAACATGGTTCTTGCAGCTTCTATTAGTGTTCTGTTTCTCCTTTCTGCAACACCATTTTGTTCAGGAGTTCTTGGAGCTGAAAATTGTTGCATTATTCCTTTCAGAGCACAAAATTCTTCCATAACTCCATTCTTGAACTCAGTACCATTTTCACTTCTCATCATCTTCACTTTCTTATTCAGTTTGTATTCAATCATTGTAACACAACCCTTAATCAACTTAGCAGTCTCATCTTTGGTACTTAGGAAATAAACCCAAGTATATCTTGAATAGTCATCAATGATCACCAAACAGTATCTCTTCTTTCCAATACTTGGTACACTCACAGGACCAAAAAGATCCATGTGAAGTAACTCAAGTGGTTGATCAATTGAATTGATGAGCTTTGTCTTTTGAGTATACTTGTGTTGTTTTCCCTTCTGACATGAGTCACAATGATCATCTAACTTAAATTCTCTTGTAGGTAAACCAATCACATGTTCACCCTTGACAAGTCTATTCATGTTCTTTAAGTTTACATGACACAGTTTCCTATGCCACAATTTTGACTCATTTTGAGTGGCTTTGGAAACAAAACATGCACCACCTCTTGAAATAGCTTCTTTCATATTCAACTCATACAAGTTGTCATTTCTTGGTGCCATCATCATAATCATTTCAGGTGGGATCACAAACTCAGGTTTTAAGATGAAACAATGAGAATCATCAAAACTGACTTTGTAACCCTTATCACACATTTGAGATATACTCAACAAATTGTATTGTAGTCCCTCAACATGAAAGACATTGTCAAAAGACACCTTCCCATTTGTCAATATCCCTTTACCCACAATCTTTCAACCATTTTCACCACTCCCAAAAGCAACAGGACCTTCATATTTCTCTTCATAGTTCATAAGTGACCTCTTGTCACAAGTCATGTGCCTAGAACAACCACTATCCATATACCATATATCATTCAATGGAGTGGCCTGTTCCTTAGATGAAGATTCAGAGTCTATGGCCATGAATGCCACATTAGCTCTTCTGATATCATCTGCTATATCTTCCTCATGGTTACTCCAGTCAATGCTTCCCTCATGCTGAGTAGTTACTGCCACATTGCCTTGATTTCTTGGTTGATTTTGGTTTGCTGGAATGTTGTTAGTTGCAGGGTTTTGAACAGCTTGATTCTGATTGTTGTTCATTTGATATACTTGATTCTGATTCATACCCTGCTGGTTGTTCATTTGAGGCTGATAGTGGTTGTTAAAATTGGGATTGAAGTTGTTGTTTGGATGGAAGTTGTTGTTGTTGGGATTGAAGCCTTGGTTATTGTTGAAGTTCTGCTGGTTGTTGTTTCTATGCACATTCTGCTAGTATTGTTGTTGGTTTCTAGGCTGTTGGAACTGATTGACTTGATGCACTCTCTTGCAAAGTGTCCAGGCTGTTGACAGTTGTAGCAGATAGCCTTGGACTTGTCAAATCCTATTCTCTCATTTGGACCAGAAACTAGTGATCTACCAGTTCTATTGTACAGTCTCTTGCTTCTTAATGCCAACATTGCAGCTTGCCATTTGAGATCCATGTCTTCAAGGTCATCAACATCTATTTGTTCCAAATCATCCTGCACTACACTTGTGTGAATCAAGTTTTTGGCCACAAATGCATTGTAGGATTCAGTGAACATAGACATTAGGGCTTGTGCATCACTCCCTTGAACATGCCCTGCACCAGCACTTTGAGCATTTCCATTTCCCACAGAGGCTGAATTATCATCAATCAATTGAACATTAAACCTCTGTTGACCACCTTGACTGCTTGAACCACCTCCAATGAATGACCTAGGAGTCTCATTGTTGTGATCACTTGGTTCTTCAATGATGGGAATTTGTTGTTGATTCTTTGTTGTAAGATTCCCCATTGGAGCAATTAAAGCATTTAACACATTGAAACTTGGTTTATCTTCCTTGATCATTTCATTCTCAATCATTTCAAGTTCAGCAGCTTGAAGAAAACATACTACATCATCCAATTTCAATTCATTGAAATGTTGCTTTTGAAGGATGAATTTGCAAGCAGTATACCATTCTTTTGGCATTGAGTTGAGCAACTTTGTATTCAAATCAAAGTCAGTCATTACATAATCAGTTGTTCTCAACTCATTCACAATACTCAGAAAACGTTCTAGTATTGATTTCAACCTTTCTCCATCTTTATACTTGAACCTTTCCAACTGTTGCTTCAATCTTTGCTTCTTAATGTTCTTCAATTCAGTGTTCCCATCATACATCTCAAGGATTGCATCATACATTGCCTTAGCACTTTGATGATGTGCAATCTTTGTGAGGATTTCCCAAGACAGACCAAGTTTTAGCATAGCCAATGCTCTGTCATCAACCTTTCTCATTCTCTCTCTAACAGCAGCAATAGCATTTGCATTAGCACCTTCTTCAACAGCAGCTTGTGGACCATTCTTGATAGAATTCCACATATCCACATCATTATAACAAACAGCAGCCTCAAAAAGCACTTTCCACTTGGTAAAGTTCTCCTGACCATACAATCTAGGTATCTTATTAGTAGACACCTCTTGTTCCTCATATCCAGACATTTTCCTAAAACAAAAGTTAAGTTCTTATCAAAAATAGAGTAAAACAATCAGATCTGAGAATAAATTCTAGATCTGAGGTGTCTGATATGAATAGAACAAGAATCAACAATAAAAATCAAAGCTTTAAGTGAAATAAGGAAAAGAAAACACCTAAAACTTGTAGATCTGGAAGAAAAATGAAGAACAGAGCTTCTGACGTCACAAATCAATCGAACAGTGCTCTGCTTACGTCATTCTTCTTCAAAACTTAATCAGCAACAATCTTTCTAAAAATAGCAGCAACATGCTCTGATACCACTTGTCAGGTCCCAACTTTTGATGGTCGATTCGGATCGGATCTTAATCAATCATGTCATAACTCACACAAAATTAATCGTGTTGACAAGCGAGTTAATGACGGTTTACTATGTTTAGAAGATGACCGTTTGTTAAAGGCGGAATCAATAACAAACATACGGTTGCAATGAATATTCAATGACAGAAGACACACACCGGATTCACTCAAAAGATTTCCATTTATATAATGTTAATCATACAAAAGGATAATCGATTAGGGTTTAGAAGGAATCCTAGGACAGCCGTCACACACAAAATATTCTCTCAATTAATGTGTCGGTCTTATCCGTATTGTGCTCTCCTTTTTTTCTCGTGTTTTTTGCGGCGTGCCCTAATTATTCTATTTATAGGCCTGCCAACCTATGGCAGCTGTCATTCCTTCTAGAAACCCTATCCGATAGTACATATTCAATTTACATATTCAAAAATATACTAAGTGTAAAACAAGTCTTCCGGGTAGGCTTTTCATTAAACTTCAGTCTCCGAGTACGCAGTGTACTCGGCCTTCCTTCAGACTTGGTAAACATAGAAGTGTACTCGGAATCAGTTTCCGGGTAGACTTTACTTAAAGAATATTTTACCAAGTAAAATATTCACCGAGTAGACTTCAATCTTCTTGGACTCATCAAACTTTGCTCGACAAATCCTTACGAGCAACCTTGTTCTTCTATGATCCTGTTCGGCTCATTGTCAGTTGAACAACTTATTGACAAGGCGTACTCGGGAGTACATACCTTACTTGAGCAGAACCTTACTCGAGATAACTTAAAGATATTCTATTAACTTATCAAGTATACTCGGACCATAATTATTAGAGAATACCTTGCCCGGTCTTTCAATTACTTGGCTTCTTGGACTTGGTGACCATACCTTACTCGGAAGAGTAAAATACTTGGTCTTGAAGAACAACCCTGCTTGACAAAGTGAACCTTGCTCGGATATGCCAAATTAATGAACCTTACTCGGGAAATCACCAAAAAGCATACCTTGCTCGGATATCCACTTAAGAAGACTATTTGAAGTAAACCTTTCTCGGGAGGCAAAATCTCGTACTCGGCTAAGTAAAAGCTTACTCGAAGGTCCAAGGTGTGCTCGGATTCAATACTTAGCAGTTTCTGAGGAGGTTGAGAAGATTCCAATCTTCCAAATTCTTCGTTTAGGTCAAATCTCCTCATTTGGGTCAAACTCTTGACCCAACATTTCAAGCATAAGAAAAAACGGGAAGAAGACTCTAAAGATAGATGTGTGATCATTGTTTAATCAGACACTACAGGTCGAAGTCAACTCGGGGTGACTTGGGGAAAGCCAAATACGCTTTGAGAATAGATAGGAGGCATCACAATCTCTCATGTGATGTCCATCTAAATTTTTAGCTTAATTGAACCTAATCCGTATCACAGAAGCGATGAAAACCATACTAAGTTTTATACCTGCTTACAACCTGTTTCTTTATGTCATAATACCGCTGAACATGGATCTATATGACAGCCACTTAATTAGTATGATTCATGTTCGGATCTTTTCTAAAACATGCAGGTTCTCGTCAAGACTGAAATTTGATCCATTTTATTTTATTACTCAAATTTTCGTTATGCATTTCGTTTTATGGTTTACTTTTATAAAACTTGGTTACTTGGCTCTTTGATCGTTTAAATTCAAATCTTTTTCGGAGATTTTTAAAAGCAAGTTGCCCTTTGATCCACTTTATATGTTACTGTTTATAAGTTAATACGGGTTAAGATTAACTAAATGGCGAAGTTATTTGGTGAGCCAAATAGGCGAAGTTGACTTTAACGTTTGACTAGGGCGAAGTTATTAACATGGGAGCGAAGTTCATCATAACTTCGCTGTTGGGTTCTCTTGGTATATAAAAGAAAACGATGGTCAATTTGGGTCAAAACCTTTAAACCTCAAACCTTTGGCGAACTTAATCCTCTTAATCAAACTTTCTAATATCTGTTTTTATCCGTGTTATAAGGTTTGTCATATTATTGTGTTACATAATTCTTTCATATCATCTGATAATCAGGTCCGCAATGTTTGGTTCTAAGTTCGTTCATATTCAAAACCCTTCCCACAATGTTGGTTTGGTTTGGATGATCTTTTCGGTGATATTAGGATTCTTTTACCTAAATCACACTACCCTTATACTATTGCTTCTATCGGATCGGCCGATCATTGTTATTTCTGGGTGTCATTCTTGCGCCGATTCAAATAGCAAAGTTAGGGTTTCAGGGGCGAACTTGTGACAACTTCGCCAGTCACTTAACTTCGCCTAGGCTATAACTTCGCCTGTACCATGCAGGGCGAAGTTGTAGTCTGATGATGTGAAAAACTGACTTGGTTCGTTTATTTTGCAGATATGGCTGCTGTGGCAGGTGCTGGTGGTGCTGGTGATGATGAAGGTGGAGATAATAACCGACAGTTTTTCCCGGGTCACAACATGTATATTACCTTAGATCCGGATGCTCGAGGAAGTGACGATTACCGTGAGATCATTTCGTTCCTCTTACGCTCACGCATCTTTCATGCAATCACTACTACTCTTCCGATATCACTACCGAACGTTGAAGATTTTTGGAACACAATTGAGTATGATTGTCGTGTCGACCCGCCGGTGATGCGAGCTACGGTTAATGAACAGGAGGTATAGTTCTCGGCAGATCAAATAAGGGTAGCCTTACAATTTGGGAATGAGACGACTGAGGATCCCACAGACTTTCCGGCTAGTTTCAGAAATGGTGCGTTTCTGCGTATGGGGTATTTTGGTCCGTTGGGAGACTCTCAGATGCGAAAAGGATTTTTGTTAGATCAGTGGCGGTTTCTTATGCACGTGATGATAGTATGCATGTCCGGTCGCAAAGCTGGTATAGATGGTGTGGGTGCAACAATGCAATCAGCTATGACCGCGTTGACTTATAACAAGCCTTACAGCTTTAGTCAGATGATTTTTTATGAGATTGATCTTCAGAGACGCGCGGTTGCTAGGGAAAGATTTTTGATGTATCCGAGATTCCTACAGATGATTCTGAATCACGAAGCTCCTACTCTGCCTCAACGACATCCTATCTGTTATGTTGAAAGTGCGAGTAAGAGGAATTTTGCACAATGCAGGTCATCGAGTGCTCGTAGCAAACCAGAACTTCGTCCGAGGCACACTGCCCTGTTTGGTTACTTGGTAAATCCTGCATATGTTGCTCCTCCTGGTGATGAATTTCTTGATCCGGCACCGCAACAGGCCGTTGTTCCTCAACCACCTCCTGTGGTTCAACAACCACCTATGGTACAGCAAGCACCGACTACTGATCCGGTTGCAGCTCAGGAAGAACAAGTTGACCTTGAAGTCGCCTTTGGAGGTCAAGGGTTCTTTGACATGGAACGAATTGATCCAGCTGCTGAGGTTCAAGCCTCAGTAGCTGAGGTGTCTGGTTTGAATGTGTCCATGGTCGCTACATCTGTGGTGGATTCTGAGAGAACTGACTCTGATTCATCTACTGATGATATCATTGAAGCACAACAAATCCTTGCCAAACAAGAAAGGATTCATGGCAAGAGAAATAAAGACTCAAATGACAGTGAATCAGATTTTGAGGAGGATTTGTATCGTTTGGTACGAAGATCAAAGAAGGCACGGGTTGGTGAAAGTTCAAGAGTTGGTGAGAGTTCGAGGGTTGTTCATTTTTCTCCTGCTTCTTCAACTGTCACAGCGCCGATAACCTCAAGTGTTCCCTTGGTGACCACGTCGTCATCTTTTGGTACTCTTCCAACCACGTTTCAGTTTACCACTCCAGAGATTGTCTCTTTACCGCCTCCGTCTCTTACTCTATCGGAGGTTGTTGCACGGTTTGTTGAGTCAACGGTGGTTGCTACTGCGGGGTTGTCTGTTTCGATACCACCCACGGTCACTATTCAGTCTACATCGGATATACCAGCTAGTTTAGGAATTCCTCCACCGTATGCACAGGATATTTCTCACATGCGTTTTGATTTTGATGCTACTTTGTCTGATTCTGAGAAGATAGCGGCTCTTGAACGGGTAGTTGCTGAACAGTCAAGAATCAATCTCATCCAGACTCAAGCTATCCAGAGACTTGTGGCAGAGAATCAGTTACAATCGTCTCTCCTTGTTGAACACAGTAAACTATTTGATGCTCTAAAACAGTTCTTAGCATCTCAGGGGAGACGAGCTGCAAGGGTGATGAGTTGAGAACCAAAAAGAGGCAAGACAGAGACGATGATCCCAATGCATCGGAAGGTGCAGGTGGTGAGTTGCCAAGAACTGAACAAACTCTTGGGACTTCCACATCTCAGGGGGAGTCTGCTGTTCAGTCAGGCAGTACGGGTGGTGAGAATGTGGTAGTTGTAGATGATGAGGAAGTGTTGGGGAATGATGATGATGAGTCAGCTGATGATGTGTTAACGGCTGATGAGATTGGAAAGATTGGGGAACAGATAGAGATTGATAGTGATTTAGAAGAAGGGGAGATCGTTGATGATGGTGTAGAGCATGATATTCCGAATGTTGATAAAGTGAACTTGAGTCAGGATGCAAATTTGTCAGATGAGTCCGAGTGGGAAGAACAGCCGAGATGGAAAGAAGGCTCTGCTCAGTGGTTCTTCAAGAAAAAGAAGCCTGCAGTTCCAACAATGTTTAAGAAGAGTTACAACATCAAGGGGTACGCTGAGTCCAAGAAATGTATCATCTGCTGGTTGTATGACGAACAGTTGAAGTTGTTTGTGATTAAGCGTTATGATGGAATTCAGTATTTTAAGAAGGCTTTGAGATCGCTCAACACCTTGCCTGAGTGTGAGGTGAAAGATTTGGCTCGTTTGAGATTGATTAATAGGAGTGATGATGATATTGCAAGAATAATTGGAAAGATAGTATGGAAGGAAGCTATTAAGGAGAAAAAGTTTGAACTTCTAAAGCCTCAGAAAGGAAGGTTGGTTGAAGATAAGGAACGAGGAATGAGGGCTGATGGTAAGCCTTGGTTGGTGATGAAGTATAAGCCGATTCGGTGTTTAAAAGAGGTGCCGATGAAGATGATGCCCAAAGACGTGTTAAAGAATCTCAAGTGGTGGTACGTTGATTTTCAGACGGCTGAAGCTGTTATAGAAGATGAGGACGAACAGGAGATTCTCAGAGTGTATGATCCCATGCACATGGTTAATTTGTCTCAAGCTGATTTGCAGGTACTGAATGATAAGAAGATATTCTACATTCCTGCGTGGAAGGATGAAGCCAAGAAGTACCAGAGGGTGGTCTCTGTCTGTGTAAGGCAGGGCGTCCATGCTTGAAGACGAGTGGTATGAAAGTTTTGGGATTACATGACACGAGAATGAAGATAGAGATATGAAGCTACTACCAAGGGGGAGTCTGTTGGTGCATGATGTCAGTAGTTCAGTATCTTATGTTTTGTCTGTGTCTGTAATTGTTTAGTTTGTTTGTTACGTGTCGAATACTGTTGATTATGTAAGTTCGCTGGTATGTATAAGCAAACTTGGGGACCAAGCAAAGGTATGACAACTTCGCCTAGCTTGTAGGCGAAGTTGTTGAGGTCTATTTAAACCTCAACTTCGGGTTTTAGGTTAAGTCTTTTGAGAAACGAGTTGTTTTTGGTGATCTTCTGTATCACGGGTTGGCAATAGTAATACATCAAGTTTACAGTATTATCCAGTGTGTTTGTTTTACCAATTCAACGTACTAATTGTATTGACACTCGTATCGTATTACGTGGGGATTCCACACCCTCGCGTTACGAGATACTCCTGTGTAGATCCGGCTGGGAACCTACATTTACGTATAAGTTTAAGTAGTTCATTAATCAATCAAATTATGAATGTCCTAAGTGTTTAACTAACAACGTTTCCTATTATAGTAACTTTTTTTTAATAATTATATCTAATTCAATATTTCAAATTTGATTAAGTATGGATCTAAGTTTATATCATCCAACTTGTTTGATATAGTTTCATGCACCCTAATGCTCTATTCAAGTTTTGATCTTTTCAATTAGTTAAGCAACAACGTTTCTATTTTTAGTAAGTTGTTGTCCATTTTAACCAAGGTGTTAACTAATCCATGCTTCTAATCATGCACCCTATCTTAGCTCAAAGTTTTTATTAATCACATATTGATTATATTCATCATAAGTATTCACATCAAAATCCAAATTTCAACTTTTCTTAAATTAAAGTTTCCTTATTTAGTAACATTACCAATCTTGGTTAATTTTCAAGTTTCAACTATTAATTCTAGCATAAAACCTATCTTACTTTCAATTAAGTTATCCCATATCACTTTTTGATTCAATAATCCATCAAAAACCTCTTAATTAATCCAATGTTTTTTGATTCCCGAATATGACTACCGCTGAGTCATTCTCAAAGAAAGCAAAAGGGGGCGGAGATCCAAAGACGGTGAAGACGATGGTCAACGTTATGTGGCCTGCAACTGAGAAGGCAACTCACATTCCTCTGTCTACTAAAATTCCAGATGGGACGTTAGATGAGATGACGTTCTGGACGTATGACGGTGAAATGGCTACGGTCGTTATCCGTCTCACAATTTCGATTTGTCGACCCACGTGATCTGCTGAAATTCGGTGAGAAAGACATTAAAACTCTTAGAAAAATTTCAGATTATGGCTGAACCATTGTTCGAGCCTGCTGCTAAGGAGTATACAAGGATGGTGGGGTCGATTATCAGTATAGTTCTATGGACTGATGCATACAGGGAAGCAGACGCTAATATTCTTGAGCACGATAGAAAATGAAGATACAAACCAAGGGGGAGATTGTTGGGCTAGTATTAGTTTGGTTTGTACTTAGTTTTGCGCTTATATTGTAAACCGAGATCCAAGGGATCTCGGTGGGCTTTTGGGTTGTTTTGGGCTTTGGTGTAGTGCCTATATAAACTATGTATCTAGCTTTATGTTAGGTTGGCCGTTCATAGCATAGTGAATGTGATATCTGTGTGACTATTGTGCTTAAGCACCAGACGTAATATACGTGTGTTTTGAAGCAGTTTTATTGTGTTCTTCGTATGTTTGATTGTTTATCATTGAATCATCTCTTGTTAGTTTCCGCATAATAGCGAGATCGTTTGATATCACATTGAAAGATCCTTTTAAAGGACTTACAAAACTCTCTACGGCTATTTCTAGAGAATCATTTGTAGAATTTTCAGATTCTTAAGGTAAGGGTCCGTTTTGGAGACTGACTACGGAATTTGCGCTGAATAAGAAGTTTCCTTATCATACATTCCCGGGGGATCAATACCCATTACCAGTGGTTTATCTATACCAATTGTAGCATCATCTTCTTCATCAACACACTGCGACATACTTGGAAAATATGTACCAACTTCTGGAAAAACATAGAAAAGGCTTAAATAGTTCCCTATAGTCAAACAACTAATCTGGACCAACTCGAGCATCAGTCTCATTTTCTTCAAGCCATTGAACATCATAAGATTCAATGACCTTCTTTGTTACCTTGTTGTAGACCCCATACGCAGTACGACCAGTATACCCAACGAAATAACGGTCAGCAGCCTTAGAGTCAAACTTTGGAGTGGATTTATTGTTACGAACCACAGGTTTCATATATCACATAGAGAGAAAGAGTATTGACATGGCATTACAAGAACCAAGTTGGGTTGATGTTATGCACGAAGAATAGAATCAGTTTGATAAGTTAAAAGTCTGGAAGTTGGTTAAGTTACCGGAAGACAAGAAGTCACTTGACACAAGATGGATTTTTCGTAATAAGCAAGATGAAAATGGGCTAATTTTAAGAAATAAAGAAAGGCTAGTGGTTCATGGTTTTCGTCAAGTTGAAAGTCTTGAGGCCATACGAATTTTCATAGCGTATTCAACAATCATGGGATTTATCGTGTATCAAATGGATGTCAAGACACATTTTTGTATGGTGAGGTCAAAAAATAAATTTATGTGGATCAGCCACCAAGGTTTAAAGATCCAAAACATTCAAATCATGCTTACAAGTTGGATAAGCTCTTTATGGTGTACATCAAGCTCAACGAGCTTGGTATGCTACCCTGACATATTATCTTCTAGATAAGGGTATACAAGAGGAACTATCGATCAAACTTTTTTCTTCAAGAGAGTCAAGAAAGATATTTATTATAGAACCACCAGAATGTCTTCTAATTTGTTCCTTAGCTTTCATATCAACCACATTTACTAAGAATTCTGGAAATCCCTTGCGTAACAACTTACATGCTTTCATTACACTGACAAATTTTAAATCTTAGTTACTTTGATCGCCGCGAATAGCTAAAGTTTCTTCGTTGAGAAGTGGTATACGAACTAGTTTTTCAGAACAAATAATCCATGTTTGATTTTTAGACAACCAGTTCATACACACAACGATATCAAAGCTGCCAAGTTCAACGATAAAGATCAATGTTGAACTTATGATTTTCGAACTAAATGGAAAAAAAACGAATAATTTCATTGTTTTGATTAATTTACCGTTGGCTAATTCAATCTAATATTTATTATTTAATTTGAGGGTTTTATATTAAGTAATGGCTCGAATTACTTAGAGACAAAGCTTTGATCAACATTAGTATCTAAGGGAACATATGCATAGTGACCATTTATTATAAACATATCGGTCATCACTGACGAATCCTTACGAGCCTTTTTCGAGTTCATCTAGAAAGCTTTCCATTTAACACTTTGGTTCTCGAGTTTTGGGCATCCACGCCTGTAAAGCCCTTCTATGCCACACTCGAAACAACCTCTCGTCATGTGATTGGTCAAATCAACTATTTTGACATAACAGTCTTGGATCAGATGTCCAACCGGGTTACATCGGTCACTTATCTTGCATGCAACAAAATGATTTCCTCCGTAACTGTTGTAGCGACGAGCCTGATTTGGGTTTCTTCTATTTTCACCGGAGGTAGAAATACGACCTGAACCTTGGTTTTTTTCCTTTCTTAAATTGCCCTCCATCATTATCGATCCATTCTCTCTCGTGGTCAGCATCCCCAATCTTCTTCTCTGTCTCCACGCCATCTCCAACAAATTTCTTTCCAGCATCTACTTTAATCAACAATTCTTTACGAACCGTGTCATCAGTGAGAGATTTCGCTAAAGATCAGGTTGTCTGGATTTGGGAAGTAACCATGCCTCTGATCCCAGGTGCTAAACCCTAAATATATTTCTTGATTTACATATTCTGGGCTGACTAGAAAAGGTACCAAACTTGCCAATGAATTGAGATGTGTAGGTATTAATGTCTGCACAGTCCATCATTAGATGCCATAAATCATATTTAATTTTATGGAGCTCATTTCTAGGACAATCTTCTTTTATTAGCAATAAATCCTTCAATTGTTCCTAAGGTAACCCGTACATTGCATCTTCTCCCATTTTCTGAATCATCGAATTCCACCGTTCTAGAGCTTCGTCATGAAAAAAATCAAACCCTGTACTAGATTCCCTATTTACAGCTGATGAACATTGAAAAATTTTCCTCACATAATCCATCTTTTCAATCCATATTACAATTTCCAAAGAACCTTCAGTTCCTAAAAGGGGTCTAGATTGCATCCTTGAAATGCTTTATATGTACAACCAAGAACTAGATTCCCTATTTACATAGTTCTCATAATTATTACTGATAATTGATTAAACTAGCACAATTTAAATAGAATCATTTATAAAGTAAATTCAACCTTTTTAATTACTGATAATTGATTAAACTAGCACAATTTAAATAGAATCATTTATAAAGTAAATTCAACCTTTTTAAAGCCTGAGGGGTTATCCGTAGTAGTTTCATTTTTGGTGTTCTAACCTTGACTTTGATCAGTACTTCGGTCAATGTTCTGTTATGCCAGAGCCGGGTTAACATGTTATGCAGTTATCTGGGTTAACTCGTCTGGTGTAGTGAATGTACCTCTGGCTATGTTCCGTCTGGTCCTTAAGAGGCATTTTACTTTTATGGTGGAGGAAAACGGTATTAGATTAGTTACATAATACAAATTCTTTAACAAGGGAAAGTAAATACAACCACCAAACAGAATACATAATCGTAATTGAAATTCCTAATATAAGTTCAACCAAAAGTGCCCAGGGACATAAAAAAATAAAAAATAATAAAATAAACAAACAACAGTCTAAACCGACAAACCATTAACCAGCTAAAATCATCACAGGCCCGGTGGTAAACCCGACATCCTCCTAATGTAGGTCATATGGGCCTCGACCTTCCTCATCCTCTTAAGAATCTAGGAGAAAGTGTTATCAAAAAATGTATTCGTCGTCACTACGTGAGACCTCCGATAACTCATAAGCGTCCAATTTCTCCTTAATGAGACCATCTGGCTATTAGGCTATGGGGTATACTCTAACACTCAACATAAGTTAAGATGACATGACACTTTAAACATGTATTAAACCACTCCTCACTAGTGTTAGGTGTGTTAAAAATGCCCATATATTATACTTTTGACGGATTAAAATGAACAATATTAATTAATTACTAATTGATTTGTTATATTAATTATGGGTTAAATAGGTTAGACCATTTCCTTTGGATGACATAGAGTGAAAGAGAAAAAAATGAGTGATGTAGAGCTTATGTGGAATTAAGATAAGTTAAAGTATACCTCATGGCCTTACAAGCAGATCATTGATTCACCTACCCACCCCTCGTCGCCTTTGGTGGCAGTCCTTCCCCAACACCAGCAGACGTGGCACCGACATCACCGGTCGTATGCCTCTTCCCACAATGGGTGTATACCTGTTGCGGTACAGGTGTCACCTGAGCAATATGTTGGGTTGCGGTAGGTGTGATCGCATGTGGCGGTGGAGTAACAATAGGGGATGGGTCAATAGTAAGAGAAACCGTAACCAAGGTTATAGGTGGGGCGAACATGGGTACTACTAACACAGATGATGCGTTCATTGGTGGTGGGGTGGTCGAACCAGAAGCTGCCACAACTGCTCCGGCGGCCTCCACTATTCTCATTGTCACGACCACCTTCTCAGTTATAAGTTATAACTTTAAATTAGACAAACTATCAACAATTCCACCCACTTCCATTTTTGAATTTGCAACATCAACCCTCATTCATTCGCATTTGGAGACTATGTCAAAAGGGGTTGAATAGTTCATTGATGTTTAGTGATGATGGCCGGTGGTGGCGAACGTAGTTAGGAAGTCACAAAATTAGGCTTATATAAGGATGAGATTGAGACCGTCCCGTACTTATATCCGTACCCGAAAGTATCTGTATCTAAAATCACCAAATCATGGTACCCATACTCGTACCCGAATTATATGGTATGGGTACCGGTACAGGTACTTTGGGTACGGTAATCGATTTGGTACTCCTTGTTCTTTTTTTTTAAAATCTCCACTAAACCGTAATGCCACCAAAAACCGTAATACCACCAAAACCGTAATACGACAACCAAAACATAATACCAAAACTAAAAATGAAACAAATTAACCATAGTATAAAATCAATTCAAAATCAAGTAATGAAATCAAAACTTGCAAAGTATCAAAAAAAAACAATTATCAAAATGTTTAAAACGAAATTAATTTATACAAATAAAGTCAACATTCATTTAATATTCGTTAGTCATCTTTCTATTTTCCCTTTTCCTTTTCCTTGTTTATTGTTTTCTCAATTTTTATAGAAAAAACAAAAGAGAAAGTTAATATATATTATTTAATGATACACACAATTACAAATATATAAAATAAAATTTTACGAATGCACAATATATGAATATACACATATATATTGAGAATGAACTTATTAAACTAATATATATTATTTTTTTAAAAATCTCGTTTAAAAGTTAAGTCATGAGTATTGAAAACCTAATAAAATCCCCTACATATTCTAAACGGGTACTAGTACCCGTACTTGTACTCATACCTGTACCTGAAAGTACATGTACCTATAATCATTAAATTTGGATACCCATACACGTACCCAATAGACATGTACGGGTACAGGTACAGGTACAGGTACTGAACATGTATGAATACGAGTATTCGGGGAAAAAATCTTATCCCTAAACTTATAGATTGTTAATATGTAATGGTGGTGCCCGGTGATGTGGTGGTGTCTAGTGGTGGTGGTGGGAGAGAGAGAGAAAGAAGATGGTGCAAATTTTAATAACATTAAAACCACAAGGTATAATGATCTTTTTATACGAATTCTAATAGAAGTCAAAGTTTGACTTAAAAAAGGGTTCCGATTATAAAAAAAAAAAAAAAAAGGTGCAGCAACATGGGTGCCCAGTGCAAAATTGCAAATCCATAGTATAATTATGTAAAATGATATTGATTATATGGGTGTTTTTTGTACTTAACTCTATAAAAATAAAAAAAATGGAACTCGTAATCTAAAATATCACACATACCTGTTAGCATAAACAAAAAAAAAATACTAAAAAAAAATTAGCATTATCTTTCAGTAAGAAACATAGACGAGATGTATTATTATTTTCTCTATCTTAGAATTCTCTATATTCCACCTTTTATTTCCTTGAGTTTTAAACAAATACATATAACCAACTGAAAACGGTCCTTTTAATAAAATACTCATGACTTATACCTTTATTAGTATAAGTCAAGAAACAAATACATTATACCTTTATTTTTTCTTTTTTTTTTTTTTTTTTTTTTTTTGTTTCTTGATTTTATCCAACGACAACAGGCACCAAAATACATGATGATGATGATACACTCCAACTCTAAGAGCGATCCGTGTTGATAATAAAAAAAGCTAACAATAGAACCATATGATAAAGATTTAGATTTATGGAGAGAATCGTACGTATATTATTGATAGGTGCATTTAAAATGAAATACAGTGGAATATAGATGCTGGAATGTAGGACTCCTGATCTTTACAAAATATGGATTGAAATAATAATGCAAAGACGGAATCAAAGCACAATCATCGTATATTCATATGTATGTAAAATGTAGGTATGTAGAGCACTTAACAGTAAATATGCTTTCTTCATTGGTATCCAACAAAATTACAAATTATGTGACAATTGAAAGAAAATTACATTGAAAGGCTAACATCAAAATGAAAAACAAAACACTATGTATATACTAATTAAGTTACTAACAGCCTCAATTCTTGCACCACACTAGGTTTTCGCATCAGTTGAGGTTTTCGCTTAAAGGCTTACTTTGTCTTCCTTGACAGTTCTCGCATGTCACACAATTCTCACTTCAAACCCAGTTTTCGCTCCAGAACATATTTTGTTGATTTCTTGATTTCCAAGCAATAAATAAAGTCCATACAAGGAAAATAAAACTTATGAAAATAATCTAAATTATGTTAGGTCTAAATAACCAAAATAATATATATTTTTAACAGGTACATTCTAATTTGATAATTGATTTTGTTCTCAATATTATTGTTCAAACATATGGAAAAATACATCATCCCAACTCAGCTTCACCGTGTAGAGGAATCAAAAGAAACTGAAAAGAATTATATATGTTTGAAGCCGAGTTATATTTAGTCAACAGTTTATAAAAGGATGTTATTATGACAAGATAATAATTATACATATCAAGTGGTGCAAAAAGGTTCTAACATCATCATTTGTCACCATTATCCCTTCCTATAAATTCCAGCCAACTCTCTCTCTTTCTCTTATATATCCCTCACATTCAAATATTTCTAAAATTCTCTGTCAACAACCTTCCATGGATTCTTCCAACATTAATGCTGTCGAAGCAGCAACCATGAAACTAAACCTGGTCCCACCCGAATCTTACAAACCCATTGATGACTACTCCAAGACAGATCCAAACACAAATCTTCATACTCCAAAACCTTTAAAACTTAGTCAGAGAAGCCTTGATCTTTGCACCGAATGTTTAGGTAATAAACCGGCTGTGTCATGTTCGATAATGACAACATGTTCCCCGTCCCATTGTCGAGTTTATCGGTGACTAAGAGCCGAAAAGATAAGATGAAGTCAAAGAAGGTGGTGTCACGAAGCTTTCCACCTCCGTTGACAACCATGACCAGTCCAAAACTTTTTCAACTTAGTTCTCGTCGTGAAAACGGTAGGTTGATTATTGAATTGATAGACACTAATATGGGGAATGGTTGTTTTCTAGCCGAAAGAGGAGACGGTAGGCTTAGGTTGATGTTGGAAAAACTGAAGATGACGTGAAGGATTCAGAAAATGTTCCAAGGAGTATGTGACTATATGTTTTAACATGAAGCATTTTTGTTTAGTGGCATTCTCATAATTTGCATAAACTATCAAATTAGTTACCACGCAAACAACACATTATTTTTCGTTATTTGTCGGGGCATTTATTTTATATTTATATGTGAATAATATAAGACTTTTGAGCAAATAAGTTTTTGCTTAGGGATTAGGGTTAACACAAAAGTGGATCAACAAACTCAATGCAAAAGTACGAGTCATGCCCTCAAAACTGAAAAAAAAAATTATCGGGATTTTAAGAAGGTTGAAATGATTTTTAGGACAGAGAAAGGGTGATAATGGTTTCTGGATAACGTGTTATTTGAAATAACGGATCTCTGATTATTTCTAGGTTTATGTTAGTTTTTGTTGGCTAGCCGCCATTTGAAATGGCGAAAGTAAGACATATTTCTTGAAATATGCAATCTAGAACCACCGTGTCTCATTTGCCACTTTGAGTGATGGATCACCCTACTAGGAGCCTATCTCTATATCAAAAGGCCTTTCGATAGACGTATGTCATTTGAAATGACAAGTCTTATCTGACATCGGTCATTTTAAATCAAATGGCTAAGAGTGAACATTTCAAATGACACTGTCAAGGACTTTTAGACTTATAGGGGTGGGCGACGTTAGGTAGCGTGATCCGCCAGTCAAAGTGGCAGATGAGACGTAATGAGATTTTCCATTACAAATGGCGAAACATAAGAAAAATGTTATGCTTCGGCCATTTCAAATGGCGAAACACATGCTAATGGTCCAACTCAACAAACAAAAACTGACACAACCTAGTTATAATCATAGATCCGTCGTTTCAAATGACGGGTCACTTAAAAACCCTTATCAACATTCTACAATTTCCTATTTCAAAAATTTTTTCCTTCAAAACTCAAAAGATCTCAAAACTTGTTATTGAATATATATATATATATATATATAAAAGATTGATTTCTTTTGAGAACCCCTTTGAGCTTTAAGAACTCGAAAGAACTCAACGTAACAATTTTTTTTTGAAATTTTTTTACACATGTGTAACACGTAAGCGTAAGTAATGTACAAAAAATTACAGTATTTTTTTACACACCGAATCAACTTATTACACATGTGTAACTAACATTTAAACTTGTGTAATTATTAAAAATACTTATTCTCTCTCCTGACTCATTTTTTAATTATATTTAATTTCAGCCACATATTCAAACTCATTTAATTAAATATGTGGTTCAAAATTGAGTTCTTAAAGTTTTTACAACTCATCAAGTTCTCAAAATATCTCTCCCATATATATATATACACACACACATACATATAGGATCATGATCATAAGAGATTTTTTTTGAAATCTCTATTTCATAAATAAAAAAAAACATTTTGGAGAACTATTTTGGATCACAAAAAACCCAAAATAAAAAAATCATAGAATAAAAAAAACACAAAAATGAAAAAAGTAAAAAAAACAAAAATTCTTATTTTAACATCCCGGTTTCATAAAAAAAACTCGGTTTAGCAAATTATATACACATATGTATAATATATACATATATGTACATTTACATGATTTTTTATACACATGTGTATAATTTAAGATAAATGATATTGTACATATATGAGAACCATTTTGGATCACAAAAAACCCAAAAATAAAAAAATCATAGAATAAAAAAAACACAAAAATGAAAAAAGTAAAAAAACAAAAATTCTTATTTTAACATCCCGGTTTCATAAAAAAACTCGGTTTAGCAAATTATATACACATATGTATAATATATACATATATGTACATTTACATGATTTTTTATACACATGTGTATAATTTAAGATAAATGATACTGTACATATGTGTATATTACGTAACTAAAGATTAAATAAACTTATACATATGTGTATAATACGACGTTTTTTTTTTTTTTTTTTTTTTTTTTTAATGAAACCGGAATAAAATATAAGAATTTTGGTTTTTTTACTTTTTTAAAATTTTTGTTATTTTTTGTTTTATGATTTTTTTAAATATTTTTTTTAAATGTGTGTTTAGTAGTCCAAAATGGTTCTTAAAGTTCTCAATTTACAAAGGGTTCTCTTAAAATCCTTACCCTATATATATATATATATAGAGAGAGAGAGAGAGAGGGAGAGAGAGAGCAAGGTTAAAATAAAAATTTAATGTTTCCTAAGAAGCGTAGAAAGTGATAAGGACCATTGGATTAAATAAAATACACAAGGGTAGGATGGTAAATTATCATTTTTTACAATTATGGTATCTAATTCCGTATTAATTGTAATTCTTATGTTTATTTTAATTTGATCACATTTTAAACTAATTTCACCATGATCGGATTAATTGTTTTAACTGATTCCAAATTTTTAATATTATCTCACAATTTATAAGACTTGATATTTCTTCAACAATATTGAAAATCATTCATTCTCCATATACATCAACACAAACAAATTTATCATTGTTAACCACATTGAAGGCCTTGATCAAGATATTTTCTTTATTCATATATGTGTATGTGATGTTTTAATTGTAAATGATTTGCACTTATTGTTCTGTATTCAGTCATTTTTCAGTTCAGTATACTCAATATATTGTGAAATTTTCATATTACTTTGTTATTGACCAACCATATGTCCACCAAATTTATAATAAAGTATACCCAACACTTAATACATACTAAAATCTATCTATTCTTAACACACTTCCATTTTTGTACTCGGAAATGTGTGAGAAACACCAAAACTGATTGAATAACTATTTGTAACAAATATGACCATCAGCCACATTTGTATACAACAAGCAAAGCTCCCAAATATCAGATTTCAAACTTAAACTAACCATGTCATACACGTTCAAGTTACCATAATTCATGTTTTCTTCATCAAACCAAAACAAAACCCAAAATCCAACAAAATTAATAATCTTCCAAACCAACAAACATAAAAATAAAGACATGTTTTAACACAAAATATCCATCACCATCCATATGCCTCTTAAACCACACTGTTTCTTCCTATCGGCTTAGCTTTGCTGACATGTTTGCCACATACATCAATCCTCAATGCTGTGTTATATGCGATTCTCGGGCTTCGTCCCTACAGGCCTACACACAAAAACAAAAACAGACATTACTCCTTTAACTAACAAAACCCACTTCAAATTATAATACAACAAAACAAACAACTTAAAACACATTCGTCCATCACTATCACTAGCCTTTACCAAAAAAACACATTTCAATACAACAACACAATCAAAATTCGGTGTGCCTGTCACATTTACGTGTGAAAATGCACAAACGCAATAGCATCACAAACACACCAAACTTTCCAAAAACACATCGTGAGAGACATCAAGATTAACATAAACACACCAGAAATGTGTTTGTATCGTCTTTCGTAGTCTTTCGTATATGTGTTTTTGGGAAAGTTTGGTGTGTTTGTGATGAATTCCTACAACACATTCCAGTGTGTTTTTCGTAATACCAGACTGCGAAACCAGAGGGGACTTCTTCTTCTCCATTGCACTTGAACTGTACACCCTATTAAACAACAAATCAGAATCAACTAATAAAACTAATAAAACTCACCAATTTTTTACTACTTGAACTGTAAATTAATAAAACTCACCAATTGTTTTTTAATGTCGCCGGAATTTTAGATTAGGTAGCTAGAAGATTGAGAAAAAGTGATGATGGAATTTTAGAGATACAGTGACGGTGGGGTAAATGATTGAGAGATGGAGATTATAAATACAAATATATTATACTATTAATCATACTTTGGAAGATTAAGAGAATCCATGCTTAAAAGTAGGATATTCTTAACATATTCAGTGGACAACCAGTAAGTTATCATGTACACTATGACTAAACTACCCTTTAACACACCAAACTAACACCTTAAAATAAAACACTTCTCGTCTAAATCTATCTTTCAATCTTGACCATTAACTACCAAGATCTAACCATCCAAATTACTTTCTATACTTTTTAGACGCACCCATCTTTTTAGGATAACCCCTCCCTATATATATATATATATATAGGTAAAGGATGGAATACGGAAATCCTTTATCATACATTATGTACGCGAGGCTATGAAACGTCGATCTTCAATAACCCTAAAATCACAATTACGCGAGCCGGCCTCTGTCAACCTCTTCTCCCGTCGATCCGTCCACCTTCACCATTGCCGTTCAACAATTATGAAACGTCGATCTTCAATAACCCTAAAATCACAATTACGCGAGCCAGCCTCCGTCAACCTCTTCTCCCATCGATTCTGTCCACCTTCACCATCGCCGTTCAACAATTCCGTCCACCATCCACCGTCGTGACCACCATCTTCTTCCGACATAACCATCAATCGTTGCTCACAGGTTAGTTTTCAGATTGAGCAATTGAAATTGAAATTGAAATTGTTGAACCTAATTGATTAATTAACCTTGAAATCGATCCAATTCATCAATTTGAAGCTTCAATCGATCAATTTTGATAAATTTTAAACTTGAACGTTTAAAGGTTGTGAATTTGTTGAACGTATTAGTGTTTTTAACCTTGAACGTTTAAAGTTTTGTGACTTTTGCTTGAACGTTTTAGTGGAACGTATTTCACGTAGGTAATGTACGTTAAGCGATTATTGTACGTTAACTCACCCCTATATATATATATATACACATATATAAGGGATGGTTCAAGAGAGAAATCAATTTATTGTGAGAAATGCAAGAAAATAATCTTGACCTTTGATTAGGTTTGATCCATGGTTAATAATAACAGTGGCATTCTTGTAATTCTTAGTTTCTAATTTTAATGGATTTTAATATCAAAAGGGTATTTTAGATTTTTTTTTTTAATATAGGATCAGATTAAGAAATGTTGGTGTAATAAAGACCTCCCCGTTTTTCTCCTATATCATCAATCAATATTAAACATACCAAAAAGAACTTGAAACGCATGGATAATTTCATATCTTTGGTATTTGGTAATAAAATATTCCATATTTACGATATTAATTTCGGTAATGTAGGAATAATAATGTAAAAAGTGTACGATTAGATTACATTGTGTTAGAAAAACTTATAAAAAAATGCTTACGTTTGCTTAAATATTAGTTATTGTTATGTGGTGTTTAGTAGACATTACAATATTTTGTGGTTGTATATAGCTATGTTATTTTGTAAACAACTAGACATTACAATATACGAAATGTAGGAATATCATTGTTACAATGTAGGATTAATTAAGTTACTGTTACAGTGTATGATTAATTCAGTTACGTTATAGTAAAAAAATCTAAACTAAAAATTCTATGCCTGTATTAGTTATTGTTGTGTTTTGGGTTTAATGTTTATGACTAGCTTTAAAACAATGTAATAATAACTTTTGTTTACAAAGTTATAGTAGTTAGTTGAAAGAATACCATTTTTGTTGTGTAGGTTTGAATATTAAGTTCACATTTGTTAGTACATTTTGTTGTTGCATATGGTTACAATATTTAGGTAACATCTTATCTGTGTAGGGGGAATTTTAATGTTTATGTAGGTAAAAAATTAACATGTGTAGGAAGAATTCCAATGGTTATGTAGAATTTAAATGTTTATGTAGGTAAATACTTAACCTACGTAAGAAGAAGTCCAAATGGTTATGCAGGTAATAAATAAACATGTGTACAAAAGATTCTACGTTGTTGTATTTCAAATACTTAATGAGTGGATCTGCATTACATACCATAAGATCACAATGCATTAAACATATTAAAAATGTCCAAACATAATATAAGTACTTTCCAAATAAACTAGTTAAGATGTTTTACCATTGTACCCTTGTAATTAAATAAAAGAGAAAAAGAAATGAAAATATCTGATTGGCTGCATTGATTTCTCGCATTTCTCGCAATAAATTGATTTCTTTTCTAAACTTAAACCTATATATATATATATATACGCACACACATATATACTCATGTCATGTTGTCCTTATACAAACTTTTATTGTTCTGAATATGATCCTAAGAACATGTGCCACAAAACTATAATTGAAATTGCATAAGTGAAGTTCCTATTTGTGGGAACTTCATGACAGTTATTACTGAGAGACTTGATGATGATGTTGATAAGTGTGTTGGTGTGGAAGAACAACATGATATTGACAACATATTCCATCTAATTAATGGAATAAGTTTTGATTTTAATAATTATGGCTTATTGCACAAATCTGCGAATCATGTTTTGATCACTTGCCAGTAGTCGATCCTAATGTGGAGTCAAGTTTATGCGTGGCAACAAATTCCAGGATCGATAAGAGTTTTTTCGGTAGGAAAATGCTTGATTTTGGGCTCAGCCAAGCCGAAACAAAGGAGTAGAAATATGTCATTCATGTGGTTTAATGACACAAGACTTCGGGAGACAAAAAATTATAGAGATGATCAACGAACAAGCAACGTTTTGGTTAAAAATAAGATATGATTTCCCATTATCTTAACTTGTGTTAGTTGGGTGGTATATTTGATAGGTTTTGGTTGGGTCTATCTTTAATCATCTCTCTTTATTTTTTGCCTCTTGTAAATATCTTGACCTCAGAACTTTGCATAAGATGCGTTTGGTTTGTTTATAATAATACATATGCCGTTCAACAAAATATGGATATTGGATGACTTATGCAAAGTTGTATGTGTTGATGAACAACTTATTATTAGTGAATACTGACGATAAGTTTTTACTGCTAAAGAATAAGTTTATGCTGATGAAGTTATTATTTGTAAACATCTAACCTAAGGCATTTTTAAAGAAACCATTTTTCATACTGATTTATCATGACCAGCTCCATTTTGAACAATGTTGCAACAATATTCAATGAATTATAGAGAGATGTGTTTCTTTTGGTGCGGATGTCGTTAGATGGAAGCACTTGATGTGGCAATCTACAACACGAACTCGTCCTACCTGCCTTTAAAAGTGATACGAACCATCACACAAGAAGGGTCGGGTCAAAGTCAAAGCTATTTATTGGACCTAGTCAAAGTCATCTATAAGGAGTCAAAGTCGCTTAATTAGGGGAGTCAAGGGCTGAATTAGGGGAGTCAAAGTCAAGAGGCGTATTTAGTGGAGAAACTCCTTATGACATTTTTAGTATAAATAAATCTAGGTCTCTTCTATTAAAAGGAGTCTAAGTTATCTAAAATATATCAAGTTATATTGTAATTGTAATATGGAGACTAACCCTTCTCGAATTGGGTCTTTTATCTAAGTCATCGAATCTTTTGCTTGAGTCAAGATTCTAGACTCTATCATTTGGTTCCATTTCCGGGAAACGATGGCACATTCCACCACTGAAGACGGAGGTTCTTATAATGATTCCATTGTTGCCCAACTAGCGGCCATTAACTCTCGCCTTGAAGCTATAGAGTGTCATTTTAGGGATGAGATAGCGGCCCTTAAAGCACACTACCTTCCACAACATGGGAAATCAGGTCACGATTCTGGCAGATTTGATGATGCTCAACACATAAAAGGGACGCAACCTACCACTTTCAAGGTTCCATCTACTATTGTGCCAAACATCATCACCTCCTGCATATCTACACCTCACATACTCCCTGATTTCAGCAACAAACACCTTCCCAAGACCGTCCTTCAAACCCTCACACTTGAAGTTGTTGAGAAAGAAGATCAGATTGTTGAAAAAGATGACGAACCCATCAACCACCATGAAGACATCCCTGAAATCAGCCTACATGCACTCTTTTGTGAAACAAACACAACAATGAAGTTTCAGGGTACGCTGAACAACATGGAGATCGGGAGTGGGTGCTTTCCAATACAAGCAAATTTGAAGGTCATGCTCATGGTTTGCTCTATTAACGGCCAAACTCATAAGTTACAAATGACAGCAGCGGGGACGATGGTTTTAGTTACCTTCCAGCAGCTCATGACAACTCATTTACCACCAAATGCTTGGCTACCAAAGTCAGCTCCATTGGTGGTGTCATCATTCAAGGTTTTTGATCCTGGTCTACAAGAACCTCATCAATTGTTTTGACTCGACTTGGGGACAAGTCGTTTCTGCGGGAGGGAAGTATTGATACGAACCCATCACACAAGAAGGGTCGGGTCAAAGTCAAAGCTATTTATTGGACCTAGTCAAAGTCATCTATAAGGAGTCAAAGTCGCTTAATTAGGGGAGTCAAGGGCTGAATTAGGGGAGTCAAAGTCAAGAGGCGTATTTAGTGGAGAAACTCCTTATGACCTTTTTACTGTAAATAAATATAGGCCTCTTCTATTTCAAGGAGTCTAAGTTATCTAAAATATATCAAGTTATATTGTAATTGTAATATGGAGACTAACCCTTCTCAAATTGGGTCTTTTATCTAAGTCATCGAATCTTTTGCTTGAGTCCAGATTCTAGACTCTATCACAAAGCTTGTAGCTTATATACATCCTACAAATGTTGTCTTTCTTGATTGTTGAATTCCTTGCAAATGAACCTATCTTATGAGTTTTTAATGGTTTAAAAATCGATGCATATCTTCTTGCTTCTCTTGTGTTAAAATTGTCAAATCTTTGTACTAACTTAAAGCCTTCGTGTTATAGAATTCAGCATACATGGCCTTTTAGAGTTCATGATGGGAATGGCATTAGGACTATTAAAAAAATATGCATGAGATTCAATAATTCGCCTACTTGGTCCGTGTAAAACTAAGCCTAAAGACTTATTGGACACTTAAACCCACTCGTCACGGGTAGCACATGACATGCATGATCGCGTGAAAAGTTATATTTGAATGCTCTTGATAACAAACATGGAACTATTTGCATGGTGTTTCTACAACGAATATGGTGAAGATGAAGGTATGACAGTCTAAGAATGTGATACTAATAGAGCTTCCAAACCTGTTAGGATCAAAGAAACACGACCGGTTAGTCTTACCGTAGGAAGGGGTCTCATGCGATTAACCTCAGGCATGAGAATCAGTGATTTGATACAAGAGTTAGTTTGAAGAGATAGTAGAGAGAAATAGTATAAGTGTGAATGAATGTTACCGTTGGGTGAAGTCCTTCTTTTATAGGCATCTCGGAAGCTTCTTTGGGGAAGCTTAAGCTTCTTAAAGGGAAAAAAAATCAACTCCTCTTTTAGCACATGCAGACAAATAATACCATTTTAGTGTAACTTGTTATCTACTTTTGTCATGCCATGTCGGCATCTATACTTTATGGTAGGTTTCAACTTTATGTCACATCAGAGTTGATTTTCCTGAGGTTTACTGTAGCTAGAAGCTTCCCTGGGCAACCTAGAAGCTTTGAGGAAGAAGCTTTAAGCTTCCTGGTCTAGCAGCCTGTGATTGCTGCTTCTTTACTTATATGCTTCCCTGGCTTATGGGTGAGTAATGATACCAACGTTACCCCCCTCCCTCCCAGTCAAAAGTATTTTGAATGCAATAATGAATTTTTGTGACTTGATTTTATTTTTTCATGTTGTCCCCGTGGGTGTTTAATTTTTTTTCTCATCGGCATGTCTCTTCATAGGGCAGTGCATATACCCATTTTGTTGTTTTGGCCTTGTTTATTGAAGCCTAAAAGATGAAAAATATTTTTTGTTGTGTGTTGTGGAAGCTTGAAGCTTGTGGTCCGAAGCTTCCTCATTTGAAACATTGGGCCGAAAGGTAGAAGCTTCTCGTACCGACCTTTCGACCATTAATGTTATTTTATATCTGGTGCTGCTTCCTACTGGGACTGATTTGGCGGTTACATGTATAACTCGGGTTTTTTGTTTAATTTATTAATGTCTAATACCTGACCCGTTTCGGTTTTAGTAAATTAATCAATAAAATATTATATTAATTAAATATATATATTATTAATATTCTTTTAACTTTCTGTTATACACATTATAAACCATAAACTCAAGTTCCAACTCAGTAGTTAACCATATCTAATGTTCAGGGAACTCATTGCAAATCTGATTTAAACATTATATTATGTTATTAATCCAAAACCCAAACCCAAACCTATATCTAGACCCTTATTTGAACTCGTAACCCGCAACCCGATTGTTTCTTGAGCCTTAATTTTCTTTGTAATCATGGAATTGATCATTGAAGATCGTTGTATTACCTATTGCGACTCATACTATTGCGACTCATACCGACATCGTTAATTTTGAAAAAAGAGATCGATATGATACGAATTGATATAATAAACAACCGTCTTACATCATTATAGTATTATACCATTTTGTGTGGATAAGAACTTAATTAAATTAACATACACCTTCTATGTGATCTTGCAAGCATAAACCCTAAATCAATTTCACCGTACTTGACCGGCCGAATCCCGTGACTGGACCTTCCTTGGCCGACGGCGTCTCATCTCCCTTCACAGTCAATTCGAAACTTATTTAGGTAATTAAACTAAGTATAATAAGCATTTTAACCTGTATTACTTTAACCCCAATGTGAATTATACAAGCGTTTAGCCGTTTGATCAATTGGATTTCTAGGGTTCTTAATTAAATAGGGGTATTTCTATATCTAAGTTATAACTCTCATATTTTAACCAACTGACACCCCTAGCACAGCTGGTTGGGTGTGTGTGTTCAAGTTACAGGCCAGCTTGGGGGGGGGGGGGGGAGGTTTGGGGGGGGGGGGGGAGGTTTGAGCCTCCCCCAGCCCAATTTTTTTCATTTTTTTTGTTTAACGTTTTAATTGTTAAAAGATTTATATATTAATTATAATTTATAATATTACAATTTCATCTAAATGGATGCTCTCTGTGTTGTACTTTCTGCACATTAAGTTGTACCTATTGTTTAAGTGTATCCTTGTTGCACGTGTCCTTACCGACTCTCTTTTCTACGTGTCCATCTACTTCGTATGGCATGTATCTCACTTTTGTTGTCCGAGTTTAATGCCACCATCATCATCTGTCTTATAATCCTCTCTCCGTTGCTCTGTCGAAGATTGGATTACGGAAGCCTACCGCCGTAGCGACACCTTCACCGGAGACCGCACAGTGACGCTATAACGTGTGTCAGAATAAGATCGTTTCGTTTTCATGGTAGCAGCTTCATCCTCCGGTCAATCTCCAACGGTTCAACTACAGATTTGTCTGGTAATACTTCTGAATTCGTATTGAACTCGATCTATCGATTGATTACTTGATTAGTTTAATTGACTATGCCGTGTACCATTTGGGAACCGTAGGTGGTGGTGGTGTAGTGTTGCGGTGGTCCGGATGCCCGGATTTATCGTTGCCGTATTCCATTTGGGATCCATAGGCGACCTTGGTGTGGTGGCGGGTTTGCCGTTGTCTGTCGTTACCGATTTCCGGTTCTGATTCGAAGCCATTGGTAGTGGTGGAGTGTTGTTGGTCATTGTCTGTAGCCAAATCTTTTCCGACCTACTGTTTCCATAAAACCGTCTGTGACAGCAGTGGACCGCGATTTTGATCGATTGATAAGAGGCTAAATTGATCAGAAAAGGTTATGATTATTAGATAAAGAAGTGAAGTTCAGAACGTTCTTTATTTGATTCCTATAATTCTTCCTCATCAATCTGTTGATTTCTATTATATATGTACATGTGTGTATGATGTAATTCTGTGAATACAATATGCAGGTTGATCACATGGGTTATCAGATGCAAATGAAAGAATGTTTCAAACTGAATCACTGGTGCACAATCCTTACATTTTTTTTATTTTGATATCTCTGCTTTATCTTTGATTAATTTTAATGTGTTTTTGTTTCTTGATTTTGTGAATAAAAGTTTGGCCCTTTTAGCGATTGTTTTATTTTCTTGAATTATATTTGTGTTGTTTATAGGTGTAAGAGGTTTGGTGTATAATTTGTATTCAGGTTGTGTCATATCATAAATGTGCATGTGATGTTGGTGATGATGCTTTTTTTATTTCATTGCTTAAACAGATAAAAGAAGTTGGGCATAGTGGTGTTGGAAGAATGGAAGTTTAACTAAAATTTAGAGTCAGACTCCATGCAAAGTAAGGGTTTCAATTGATTTTCAATATGTCATTGAAAAAGGGTCTCCGTGAACCTTTTCTCCATCACTATTTTGTGAAGATAAACAAAAAAGTTAACAGAAGCAAGTCGTATGAATT